>NC_057797.1:522362930-522399511 GCF_018294505.1 Triticum aestivum
ATCATGTTTACTCTTTCAGCAGAAACCTGAAATGGGGATGACAGAACCCCCAGTCCCCTCTGAAACCAACTAGGGTTTACTAAAATAATTTTCAATGAACCTGAAATGCCCTTCTAAAATGCCCATCATTTTTGTCTTGGTTCAGAACCTCTGCAAAAGTGGTGCACATTTTCCTAGGCCATCCTAGGGTTTTTGAATTAAATCATAACTATTTGAATTTGGGCATTTAAAATTATATAAAATATTTAAATGCTCAAATATCTCCAAACTAAAATGTTTCATGTTGGAAATAATCCAACTATGGACCAGGAGTAGTTTGGTGATTTTTGGAGTTGTCTAGGTATTTTATTTAATTCAACAAAGTTGCAGATATATTAAATAAAAACAGAAAACAGAAAAGAAAGGGGGAAAAACCTACCTGGGCTCCTCCACTGTGCGGCCCAGCCAGCTGGCTGGCCCAGCCAGCCCAGCCCACCTCCCTCCTCTGTCGTCTTCGTCCAGACAGAGGGAGGGGAGTGTGGCCGGCGCGCGCGCGCGCGCCACCGCGCCACGCCACCTGCTCGCCTGCTTGCCTGGCCTCCCCTCCTCGCTCGACGCCCTGGACGACGCCACGCCTCTCCCCCTGCTCTCTCTCACTCTCCCTGGCTCTCTCCTTCCTCTCTCTCGCTCTCTCTCTCGCTCGGCCGAACATGACCGTCGCCGCCGTTCGCCATAGCCACCGCCTCCGACCACCCCTCGCTCCCCCGATTAGCTCAGAAGCTCCGCCACAACTCCCTCTTCCTCCCCACCGCTCCACGGGTCCCCGGAAGCCCTACATCGCCGCCACGTCGCCGTTCCCCTCTTCGGACTCCGACCACCGTCGCCGTCAAATTCGTCGTCTCCGGCGCGTCCCCGAGCCTGCTTCGACGCCCACTGCAACCGCGGTGAGCCCCCGGAGCGATTCCCCCTTCTTCCCTGGTCTCTCCCGACCTCTAGGCCCTAGCTCCACCTCGACCGAAAGCTCCACGCCGCCGGCGATGTCGCCGTCGTGGCCACGGTCGCCGTAGCGCCCAACCGAGCTCGCCATCGTGCTCCACACATCACGAGGAGCACGTAGAACGCACCAACGCCTCCCCAAACCCCCTGCAACACTGATCCCGACCGCACCCGAACTCCGGCCACCGCAGCCGAGCTCGCCGCCGTCAACTCCGGCCACCTCGAGCCCAACCACCACCACCAATAGACGCGGCTCAGCCTCAGCAACACGTAGATGCCTTCCGCCGTCCATTTGGTCGCCGGAATGGCAAAAAGCACTCTCGCCGCCGTCTCGGATCTCGCCGGCGTCATGTCGCCGGTGGGGTTTGACTTGACCGACCTGGGGTTTGACCCCCCAGGGTCACTGACGCGTGGGCCCTGTCGGCCAGGTGGTTAGGTTAGCGCTAACTACTGTTAGTCAACCCCCCCTGACACTGACAGTGGGCCCCAGTGCCACTAATTAAGTAATTAGGATTAATTTAAATCTGTTTAACCCCCCCTGTCACTGACGTGTGGCCCCCACACGTCAGGTTTGACTTCAACCAGCCACAGTTGACCACTGACGTCATGCTGACGTCATGCTGACACAGTAATTATATTTCTGGATTTAAATTAAATCAGGAAATTCCAGAATATTAATTAAACTTCAAAAATTCATAAATTTTATTCTGTAATTCCAAATTGGACAAATTATATATGAAAAATGATCAGAAAAATCCAATCTATCCATCTGTACTATTTTCATGCATGATCAAACAAGTTAAATTGATGTTTTAATCAGAACAAGGAAAAGCACTTTAAAAGGCCATATTTGAATTTGGAATTTGAATCTTTGATTCAAATTTGTTCAAACACATCTGGTTTTAGTTGCATTAGCCCAACACACTCATATTGCCATGTTTCATGCATGCATCATATTGTTGCATATTGTTTGGTGATGTTTGTGTATCGGTGTCCTTTGCGACAGGATCTGTCCCCGAGGAGTACCGTGATTACCCTAACGAAGAACCGTATCCGTGCAACGAACCATCAGGCAAGCAACCAACCATTTGATCATATCGATACAATCCCATGTTCTCGCTCCTGCTCTCTTTTACTGCATTAAGACAACGCAATTCAAACTGCTGTGTGCTACGGTAGTTGAACCCATTTCCTCTGCATGACCTGTAATTGCCACAGTAACTAGATGAAACCCACTAGCATGTGTAGGAGTTGATTGAGCCATATGTATGTGTTGTTCCTACCTTGCTATGCCTGCTATGCTTAGAGTCGTGTCAGGTCTGGTTCATCTGGGTGATGGGCTAGAGTGAAGTGATTATGTCGGTAATGGGAGTGGTGTGGTGAACACGATTTGGTAAAGGTATCGATGAGAGGCCATGTAGGAGTACATGGTGGGTTGTTTCATTGAAGCCGACCTTAAGCACTGAGATCTGTATGTGTGATTTAAGAATCAGCTACTACCATACATTGGGCCCTGAAATATGACCCCGCTCGACTTCTTATTCACCCTAGCTCTCTGTCCAGGAGTTGCAAGTAGTTTCTGGTGTTTGTAGCCTACTGGAGGCCGTGGACAGCGCTGACCGTAGGGGTGGGCTGTGATGCGGTAGGTACGTGGCCGGGTGTACCGAATACCCGTTAGGTATCTCGGGAACCCTGTTCACATCGTTCGGGGCCGTATGGGAAACCTCGGCCGGACTCCCTGCGGATGGAACCTGAATAGGCGATAAACCTGGACTAGAGGCTTAAGTGTTTAGGTAGGTCGTGGTCTACACCCACGTCGGCTTTCGCTTGAAGTCTGCCGAGCACATGTCGTGTGCAGACGCTAAGTGGTGGAAACATGTATGAAGAAGTACACCCCTGCAGGGTTATCATAATCTATTCGAATAGCCGCGTCCGCGGTGAAGGACTACTTGGTTGCCGATACAGTTCATAGACAAGTAAATGGAAACTGTTAAAAGCCTCAAGATAAGTGTGAGTGCCGAGGATGGCCCTTCCGTAGGAAGACGGAGGTGGATCCTCGGTAGTGTATTGAAGTGGTGAGTAGTGGACTCGTGTGCGCAAAACCATTTCAAGTTGGAGTATCGTAGGATAGCCTAGCCAAGAGTCAAAGCTGGCTTGCTGCAATAACTCCACCAACCCTTCTCGATACTATGCATGTATGTAGGATCTGATGTAAGTCTTGCTGAGTACCTTTGTACTCATGTTGCTATAATCTACATTTTTACAGAAGACGCTGCAACCCCTTCTGATGGGTTCTATGTAGACGTTGACATCAACGAGTAGGCTAAAGACCCAGGTGGTGACCCTGAGCTTGTGAAGGACCACGTAGTATAGCTAGGCTTTCCAAGCCTCTTTTATTTTACTAGTTGTCTGTACTCAGACAAGTTACTTCCGCTGCTGGTTTGTATGACTGTATGACTTGTATGTTGGGTCGTGAGACCCGTACCTTTGTGTATGTTATGTATGGCTCCCTGAGCCTTAAATAAAGTACTTGTGTCATAGAGTCATGTTGTGATGCTTCGTTGTATTTGCACATATCGAGCATATTGTGTGTATGATTGAAATGCTTGGTATGTGTGGGATCTGACCATCTAGTTGTTTATCTTTAGTAGCCTCTCTTACCGGGAAATGTCTCCTAGTGTTACCGCTGAGCCATGGTAGCTTGCTACTGCTCTGGAACACTTAGGCTGGCCGGCATGTGTCCTTCTTCGTTCCTGTGTCTGTCCCTTCGGGGAAATGTCACGCTTTGAGTACCGGAGTCCTGTTAGCCCGCTACAGCCCGGTTTACCGGAGTCCTGCTAGCCCAGTGCTACAGCCCGGACCCACTTGCTGATGACCGACACGTTCGAAGCTGGGTCATGGATGCCTGTCCCTGTAAGTCTGTGCCACTTTGGGTTTACGACTAGCCATGTCAGCCCGGGCTCCTTATCATATGGATGCTAGCGACGCTATCATATACGTGAGCCAAAAGGCGCAAACGGTCCCGGGCAAAGGTAAGGCGACACCCGTGGGGATACCGTGCGTGAGGCCGCAAAGTGATATGAGGTGTTACCGGCTAGATCGATGTGACATCGAGTCGGGGTCCTGACAGCGTTGGCATCAGAGCCGGACTGCCTGTAGGTTCTCCAAGCCAAACTGGTCGATGTTGAGTCTAGAAATTCTTTAGTTATATGTAGGGGAATTGTTTGTGGGATGGAACGTAAGGCTCTTTTTACTCCTTTATCTTATGACATTCTGATCTGAGTCAGTCTATTCTTCCACCGGGGACTAAGGAACTAGGATCTATTCTCTCTATCAGGATCACGTGTTACTAATCAGTAGTACCTTATAGGTTTGATGGATACAAGCCTAGTTCAGTTCTACTACCACCTTATGTTGTTAGAATGGTTTCAGAACTTTGATATGATGATGTTGAGTATGTACGAAATCTTTTGTCAAATGTCTCAAAATCCTTTTTGAGCATTTACAGCTGTTATGCTGCCGAAATTTTGTTAGAAACTCTAATGCCTTTGCATTATGACTGTGCTTTCAGATGGCCACTCGCGACCTCAATCAAGTGGTTCGCCTGACTCGATGTCTAGATGTACCCGGCCATACTGCCAAGTTGGTCAGGGTAATGACTGAGGCTGGATACCGCTGGTATCCCGAGTACACGGTCGAAGAGCAATTCCGGGACTTCAATCAAAGCCAGTATCTCTGCACTGTCAGGATATTTCCATCTTATCCTGGATCCACCGAGCCTCTTCACTGCTCCTATGGACTCGGGGTTACTATTGAGATGGCTGTGCAGGACGCCGCCTACTCTATGATGACCATTATGCGAGTCAGATCTGGTCTATTTCGGGACTCTGATTTCCGGTATATGCCAGGATCACTTCCGGGAGCACAAGGGTATCTCCAGGCTATCTATGCTGACTCCACTCAGGAGGATTCACGGACTCGCACCACTGCTGAGATGCTCGAGGATAAGGACCGTGAAAATCGGGCCTTAAGGTTAGAGCTCTTCAATACCCGTGCTGACCACTGGGCTACTTTGACTCGGTTCGCACCGGCGGTGCAAGCTGGATATTCGGATATGCGCGATCTCTATCCTGTGAGATCTGCTCTGCCGGACGTGATGGTTTGGCGTGATGTAGGAGGCATCACCCCACCTCGCGGTCCCCGCAGGCCACCGTCTGTTGGTCCAAGGCCTCATCCTAGCCCCTATGGTCCACAAGCTCCGCGAGACCGTCTGTTTCCGGATGATCATGTTGAACTTCCAGGCTATGGAGGTGACTTCTACGAGAACTACTACGGATCGGTCTGAGTTAGCGGTAGTATCACTAGTTCGCACTAGCTGTGTCTTCTATCATCCCGCGTGACTTGTGGGATATGACCTAGTTTGTACTCTTTCCGGAGGGGTAGAAAAATAATGTATAGGAGCTTGGAATGCCTCCGATGAGATGTAATCCTCTCTCACCGTAATAGTACTTTGTTTGGTCTTGTACTAAACCCTGTATGGTGTGTATGACGATGGAATAAAGAAGCAGTTTCTGTATTTACCATGTCATACAGATGATCATCTTGCATTTCGAGTTATACCTTACATTATATATCCTATGTCGGAATTTATCATCCTGACTAAATCATTGTCTTGCTACCTAGGATGGTCAACACGCGCACTAACCCTGCTCCTCAAGAGCAGGCCGAAGGCAGTGAAGTCAGGGATGCAAATCTGCCTCATCCTCCTTCACTAGCCGAGGTTATGATGGAAGCTGAGAGAAACAAGCGGGAGACCAACCGTTTGTTGGAGCGTATTGAACAGAACACAGCACACCATCAGAGGACTAACGTGGTGTCACTCAGTGATTTTATCAAATTACATCCACCCACGTTCCACCACTCCGTCGAGCCTCTCGACGCTGATGACTGGCTTCACAGTATCTCTCACAAACTGCGTTCCGCGCTGGTAGCGGAGGCTGACAAGGTCACCTTTGCTGCATATCATCTTGAAGGCCCCGCCAGTCTATGGTGGGAGAATTATGGAGCTATGCGCCCAGCGGGCCATGTCACTACTTGGGCTGAGTTCAGCGAGGCTTTCCGTGAACATCACATTCCGGAGGGTCTCATGGACCGTAAACGTGAAGAATTTTGCAGTTTCACCCAAGGCCGACTTTCTGTGGATGCCTATAGCAGGGAGTTTGGTAATCTCGCCCGATATGCAACTGAGGAAGTGTCTACTGACGCCAAGAAGCAAGCAAGGTTCCGTAAGGGCCTTAGTCCTGAGCTTCGCCGCGACCTCCGTCTGCATGAGTGCACATCTTTTCAGAAACTTGTCAACAAAGCCATCAGTGCTGAAACTGGTCAGACTGACTATGACGCAACACGCAAGCATGGGCGTGATATGGGTTCCTCATCCGGTGCTGGTCCTCAGAAGCGCCGCGTGTGGGTGCCCAACACCGCCCTGCCACCCAGGTTCACACCGAGGCCATCTTTCCAGGCGCCTCGCCCCGTTCAACAGTCTGCTCCAGCCAAGCCCTATGGGGGTCCAATCAATAATGCTCCTCCACGTACCAGTTCCGTGACTTGTTTCAAGTGTGGGGAATCTGGCCACTATATGCGTGAGTGTCCCCAGACCAACCCCAATCAATCTGCTAAAGCTGTTGGCCGTGGCAAGCCGACAGGGAAAGTGTTCCACGCCAAGCCGGTCACCGCTTCACGTGGCCATGTCAATTGTGTCTCTGCCGAAGAAGCTCAAGAGGATCCCAACGTCGTTCTCGGTACGCTTCTTGTTAATTGCCACCCGGCATCTGTTCTTTTCGATACAGGAGCCTCTCATTCTTTTATATCTGAAAATTATGCTCATTTGCATAACGTTGCATTCTGTGACTTGCCATCCACTATGGAAATTTCTACTCCCGGTTCTAGATGGCAGACCTCTAGGGTAAGTTATGGAAATGAAATCCAAGTCGACAGACTTGTTTTTCTTGCATCCTTGATAGCCCTTAAATCTTCAGATATTAATATCATTTTGGGTATGGACTGGATGTCAGCTCATCAAGCCAAAATTGATTGCTTCTCTAGGACTGTTCAACTCACCCATCCTTCGGGGAAGATAGTCAATGTCTTGACCCGAATAGCCAAGCGACAATTATATTCGCTTAACGCCAGCCCTTTGCCAGACCTTGAGGACATTCCGGTAGTCCGTGACTTCCCGGATGTCTTTCCAGAGGAATTGCCAGGTGTTCCACCTGACAGGGATGTTGAGTTCGTAATAGACCTCATTCCCGGAACCGTTCCGATTGCTAGAAGACCTTATAAGATGGCACCACTAGAATTGGCCGAGCTTAAGAAACAACTCGATGAGTCCTTGAAAAAGGGTTTCATCCGACCTAGCTCATCTCCGTGGGCTTGCCCCGTCCTATTCGTCAAGAAGAAGGATGGTACGGACCGGATGGTTGTAGATTACCGACCTGTCAATTTGGTCACAATCAAGAACAAATATCCACTTCCCAGGATCAACGATCTGTATGATCAGCTCGCTGGATCCTCAGTCTTCTCCAAGATGGATTTGAGGTTGGGCTACCATCAAATCAAAATCAGAAACGGGGACATTCCTAAAACGGCCTTTGTTACTCGTTATGGCCAATACGAGTACACCGTCATGTCCTTCGGTTTAACCAACGCTCCAGCCACCTTTTCTCGGTTAATGAACTCAATCTTCATGGAGTATTTGGATAAATTCGTCGTTGTTTACCTCGATGATATACTCATCTACTCCAAGAACGAGGAAGAACATGCCGAACATTTAAGGCTAGTGTTGAAGAAACTTCGAGAGCATCACCTTTATGCCAAATTTTCCAAATGTGAATTCTGGTTGTCAGAAGTGACCTATCTGGGTCATGTAATATCTGGTAAAGGTATTGCTGTTAACCCTGAGCGAGTTCAAGCCGTCCTTAATTGGACTCCACCTGAATCGGTGAAGCAAGTTCGGAGTTTTCTAGGCTTAGCGAGCTATTGTCGTCGCTTTGTCGAGAACTTCTCCAAAGTTGCTAAACCTCTAACCGAACTCCTCAAGAAAGATAAGAAGTTCGAATGGACTCCACAATGTGAGCACAGCTTTCAGGAACTGAAAAGACGCCTGACCTCTGCTCCCGTACTGGTACCGCCAGACTTTTCCAAGGACTTTGTTATCTACTGCGACGCCTCGCGGCAAGGACTAGGTTGCATTCTTATGCAAGATCGACACGTAATTGCTTACGCTTCACGGCAATTGCACCCACATGAGGAGAATTATCCTACTCATGATCTAGAGCTTGCAGCCGTAGTCTATGCACTTAAGACCTGGCGACATTACCTCCTCGGTAATCGTTGCGAAATATTCACTGATCACCAAAGTCTGAAGTACATTTTCACCCAACCGGATTTGAATCTCAGGCAGAGACGTTGGGTTGAATTGATCACAGACTTCGACTTAGGAATAACCTACACCCCAGGGAAAGCCAACGTCATGGCTGATGCGCTAAGTCGTAAATCTTATTGTAACAACCTGATGTTACAACAAAGTCAACCGCTTCTCCATGAGGAATTTCGGAAGCTTAACCTTCACATTGTACCTCAAGGTTTTATTTCCACCTTGGTAGCAAAACCTACTCTTACGGATCAAATCATCGCTGCCCAAAGGCGAGATAAGGGAATATCTAAAATCAAAGAGAACATTGCTAGCGGAGGTGCTAGTTGTTTCTCCACAAATGATCATGGTGTTGTGTACTTTGAGAACCATCTAGTGGTTCCCAAGAACCAGCATCTACGGCAGTTGATCCTTAAAGAAGCTCATGAATCTCCTCTCACTATTCATCCCGGTAGTACTAAGATGTATCAGGACCTACGCCAGAGGTTCTGGTGGACTAGGATGAAGAGAGAAATTGCTCAGTTTATTGCTAATTGCGACGTCTGTCGTCGTGTAAAAGCAGAGCACCAACGGCCTGCTGGCACCCTTCAACCCTTAGCTATTCCTGAATGAAAATGGGATAAAATTGGTATGGATTTCATTACCGGTTTTCCTAGGACCAAGAGAGGGAATAATGCTATTTTCGTTGTGGTCGATCGTCTTTCCAAAGTAGCCCATTTCTTACCTGTTCGTGAGAGTATAACCGCTAGTCAGCTGGCAGATTTGTACATTTCCCGAATAGTGTCTCTCCATGGTGTTCCTTTGGAAATTAACTCAGATCGAGGAAGTCTTTTCACCTCTCGATTTTGGGAAAGTTTCCAAAATGCTATGGGAACTCGTCTCTCCTTTAGCACCGCTTTCCACCCTCAGTCGAGTGGTCAAGTGGAACGCGTCAACCAGATTCTAGAAGACATGCTTCGAGCCTCTGTTATCTCTTTCGGAATGGACTGGGAGAAGTGCCTTCCATTTGCCGAATTCGCTTACAACAACAGCTATCAATCTAGCTTGGGTAAAGCCCCTTTTGAAGTTCTCTATGGACGACGGTGTCGAACACCCCTTAACTGGTCAGAGACCGGGGAAAGACAATTCTTTGGCCCGGACATGATTCAGGAAGCAGAAGAACAAGTTCGCATCGTTCGTGAAAAGTTGAAAACAGCCCAATCTCGTCAAAAGAGTCAATATGACCGAAAGCATAAGGCTATGACTTTCGAGGTTGACGATAAGGCTTATCTTCGGGTCACCCCTCTGAAGGGAACCCATCGTTTCGATATCAAAGGCAAACTGGCTCCTCGTTACATTGGACCTTTTCGCATTCTTGCCAAACGAGGAGAAGTTGCCTACCAGTTGGAACTACCTCCGCACCTCTCCAGAGTTCACGATGTCTTCCACGTTTCTCAACTCAGGCGTTGCTTCTCGGATCCTATCCGTGGAGTGGACCACGAAACGCTTGATCTCCAAGATGATCTTACATATCGAGAGTACCCCATTCGTATCCTCGATCAAGCCGAACGTACCACGCGACGTCATAATATCAAGTTTCTCAAAGTTCAATGGTCGCACCATTCTGAGGATGAAGCAACTTGGGAAAGGGAGGATCGTCTTCGACTCGAGTATCCCGCCTTCTTCCCGGAGGAACCCAAATCTCGGGACGAGATTCTTTTGAGTGGGGGTGAGTTGTCACATCCTAGCTAGCCATGCATTAGAGTGTTGCATCATGTTTACTCTTTCATCAGAAACTTGAAATGGGGATCTGTGAAACCCTCAGAATCTTTTTGAAAATGATCCAAATAAAAATTTCTCCAAAAAGGTCCAAGAAAATGCTCATGTTGCTCTCTGAAAATATTGGACAGAGATAATAATCAAACCAATATTTTTAAGAGCTCATAGGTATTTATTTTGGGCATTTGGAATTAATGCATAAATATTTGCATTGGAAATATATTAATTATATATATTAATATATGTCCAAATATTATGCCAAATATAAAGGAGCTCTGGAATAATATATATAGCTCCTGCAAAAATTGGCATAAGTTAAATAAATGATTTAATATCTTATTTAAATCAAAACAAATGTCAGAAATTAGAAAACAGAAAAAAAATAAAAGGGAGAAGCTTACCTGGGCTCCTCCCTGTGCAGCCCAGCCAGCTGGCCGGCCCAGCCAGCAGGCGGCCCAGCCCGTCTCCCTCCTCTGTCGTCTTCGTCCCGACAGAGGGAGGGGAGTGTGGCCGGCGCGCGCGCGCGCCACCGCGCCACGCCACCTCTCTCCCTGCCTGCCTGCCCTCCCCTCCTCGCCTCGATGCCCTGGACGACGCCACGCCTCCCCCCTGCTCTCTCTCACTCTCCCCCGGCTCTTCCTTCCTCTCCCTCGCTCTCTCTCTCACACGGCCGAACACCACCGTCGCCGCCGTTCGCCATAGCAGCCATCTCCGGCCACCCCTCGCTCCCCCGACTAGCTCAGAAGCTCCGCCACGACCCCCTCTTCCTCCCCACCGCTCCACAGCTCCCCGGAAGCCCTGCATCGCCGCCACGTCGCCGTTCCCCTCTTCGGGCTCCGACCATCATCGCCGTCGAATTCGTCGTCTCCAGCGCGTCCCCGAGCCCGCTAACCATCCCTGCAGCTCCGCGGTGAGCCCCCGGATCGTTTCCCCCTTCTCCCCTGGTCTCTCCCGACCTCTAGGCCCTAGCCCCACCTTGGCCGAGAGCTCCACGCCGCCGGCGATGTCGCCGTCGTGGCCACGGTCACCGTAGCACCCAACCGAGCACACTATCGTGCTCCACACCTCACTAGGAGTACGCAGCACGCACTAACGCCTCCCCAAACCCCCTGCAACACCGATCCCGACCGCACCCGAACTCCGGCGGCCGCAGCCGAGCTCGCCGCCGTCGACTCCGGCCACCCCAGGCCCAGCCACGGCCACCGTTCGACGCGCGGGAGCAAGAGCTTTCCAACGAGCCCAAGCACGGCCTCGCCCGTGCCCTGTAGCGCGATCCCGCGTCGCGCCGCCGTCTCGGGCCTCGCCGGCGTCACGTCGCCGGTGGGTTTGACCCACTTTGACCACGACAGGACCCCCCCTGAGTCCCTGACAGGTGGGCCCAGCCCTGTAGCTAATTAGGATTAGTGCTAACCACTAATGGTTAACCCCCTGACACTGACAGTGGGCCCCCAGCGCCACTAACCCCTAATTAGGATTAAACTAACCCTGTTTACCCCCCCTGTCACTGACGTGTGGACCCCACACGTCAGGTTTGACCCCAGACAGCCGCAGTTGACCACTGACGTCATGCTGGCGCAATAATTATAATTTCTGGATTTAAATTTAATCAGGAAATTCCAGAATATTATTTAAACTTCAAAAATTCATAACTTTTATTCTGTAACTCCAAATTGGACAAATTATATATGAAAAATGATCGGAAAAATCCAATCTATCCATCTGTACTATTTTCATGCATGATCAAACAAGTTAAATTGATGTTTTAAGCAGAACAAGGAAAAGCACTTTAAAAGGCCATGTTTGAGTTTGAAATTTGAATCTTTGATTCAAATTTGTTCAAACCCTTCTGGTTTTAGTTGCATTAGCCCAACACACTCATATTGCCATGTTTCATGCATGCATCATATTGTCGCATATTGTTTGGTGATGTTTGTGCATCGCTGTCCTTTACGACAGGTTCTGCCTCCGAGGAGTACCGTGATTACCCTAACGAAGAACCGTATCAGTGCATCGAACCATCAGGCAAGCAACCAACCATTTGATCATATCGATACAATCCCATGTTCTCGCTCCTGCTCTCTTTTACTGCATTAAGACAACGCGTTTCAAACTGCTGTGTGCTACGGTAGTTGAACCCATTTCCTCTACATGACCTGTCATTGCCACAGTAACTAGATGAAACCCACTAGCATGTGTAGGAGTTGATTGAGCCATGTGTATGTGTTGTTCCTACCTTGCTATGCCTGCTATGCTTAGAGTCGTGTCAGGTCTGGTTCATCTGGGTGATGGGCTAGAGTGAAATGTTAATGTCGGTAATGAGAGTGGTGTGGTGAACACGATTTGGTAAAGGTATCGATGAGAGGCCATGTAGGAGTACATGGTGGGTTGTTTCATTGAAGCCGACCTTAAGCACTGAGATCTGTATATGTGATTTAAGATACAGCTACTACCATGCATTGGGCCCTAAAATATGACCCCACTCGACTTCTTATTCACCCTAGCTCTCTGTCCAGGAGTTGCAAGTAGTTTCTGGTGTTTGTAGCCTACTGGAGGCCGTGGACAGCGCTGACCGTAGGGGTGGGCTGTGATGCGGTAGGTACGTGGCCAGGTGTACCGAATACCCGTTAGGTATCTCGGGAACCCTGTTCACATCGTTCGGGGCCGTATGGGAAACCTCGGCCGGACTCCCTGCGGATGGAACCTGAATAGGCGATAAACCTGGACTAGAGGCTTAAGTGTTTAGGTAGGTCGTGGTCTACACCCACGTCGGCTTTCGCTTGAAGTCTGCCGAGCACATGTCGTGTGCAGACGCTAAGTGGTGGAAACATGTATGAAGAAGTACACCCCTGCAGGGTTATCATAATCTATTCGAATAGCCGCGTCCGCGGTGAAGGACTACTTGGTTGTCGATACAGTTCATAGACAAGTAAATGGAAACTGTTAAAAGCCTCAAGATAAGTGTGAGTGCCGAGGATGGCCCTTCCATAGGAAGACGGAGGTGGATCCTCGGTAGTGTATTGAAGTGGTGAGTAGTGGACTCGTGTGCGCAAAACCATTTCAAGTTGGAGTATCGTAGGATAGCCTAGCCAAGAGTCAAAGCTGGCTTGCTGCAATAACTCCACCAACCCTTCTCGATACTATGCATGTATGTAGGATCTGATGTAAGTCTTGCTGAGTACCTTTGTACTCATGTTGCTATAATCTACATTTTTACAGAAGACGCTGCAACCCCTTCTGATGGGTTCTATGTAGACATTGACATCAACGAGTAGGCTAAAGACCCAGGTGGTGACCCTGAGCTTGTGAAGGACCACGTAGTATAGCTAGGCTTTCCAAGCCTCTTTTATTTTACTAGTTGTCTGTACTCAGACAAGTTACTTCCGCTGCTGGTTTGTATGACTGTATGACTTGTATGTTGGGTCGTGAGACCCGTACCTTTGTGTATGTTATGTATGGCTCCCTGAGCCTTAAATAAAGTACTTGTGTCATAGAGTCATGTTGTGATGCTTCGTTGTATTTGCACATATCGAGCATATTGTGTGTATGATTGAAATGCTTGGTATGTGTGGGATCTGACCATCTAGTTGTTTATCTTTAGTAGCCTCTCTTACCGGGAAATGTCTCCTAGTGTTACCGCTGAGCCATGGTAGCTTGCTACTGCTCTGGAACACTTAGGCTGGCCGGCATGTGTCCTTCTTCGTTCCTGTGTCTGTTCCTTCGGGGAAATGTCACGCTTTGAGTACCGGAGTCCTGTTAGCCCGCTACAGCCCGGTTTACCGGAGTCCTGCTAGCCCAGTGCTATAGCCCGGACCCACTTGCTGATGACCGACACGTTCGAAGCTGGGTCATGGATGCCTGTCCCTGTAAGTCTGTGCCACTTTGGGTTTACGACTAGTCATGTCAGCCCGGGCTCTTTATCATATGGATGCTAGCGACACTATCATATACGTGAGCCAAAAGGCGCAAACGGTCCCGGGAAAAGGTAAGACGACACCCGTGGGAATACCGTGCGTGAGGCCGCAAAGTGATATGAGGTGTTACCAGCTAGATCGATGTGACATCGAGTCGGGGTCCTGACAGTTTAAATTTCATTTAAACCTGAAATGGGGATTGACTAAACCCTAGCACCAAATGAATTCAACTAGGGTCAAAATAAAATCTTTTTCATTAAACCCAAAATGCCCTCTAAAAATGTTCAACATTTCTGGTTAGAGGTGAAAGCATCTACCAAAAATGATTTATATTTTTGCAGGACATATTGGGCTCTGAATTAAATCATACTCTATTTGCATTTGGGCATTTAAATGCTATAAAATATTCTAAATGCCCAAATAATTCTGAAAATAAGTGTGGGCTGTTGGAAATAATCTAAATAGAGCCCTTGATTATTCCAGGATTTTTTTAAGATGCCTAAGTATTTTTAATAAAGCCCTACAGTTGCAGAAATAATAGAAAACAGAAAATAGAGGAGAGAGAGAGAACTCACCTGGACCTACCTGGCAGCCCACCTGGCCGGCCCAGCAGGCGGCCTGGCCAACTGGCCCAGCCCACCACCGCAGCCCCTCCGTCGTCTTCCTCCCCTCGCCCCGAAGCAGTTGCGTGCCCGCACGCGAGCGACCGCGGCCACGTCCTCCCGCCACCTCCTGCTTGCCCTCCCTCGTCCTGACCTGCGCCACGGAGACGCCACGCACCCCCTGGCCCCTCTCATTCTCCCTGTGCTCCTCCCCCTCCTCTGTTTCCCTCTCCCGCGAACGGCCGAACGCCATCGTCGCCGCCGTTCGTCACCGCCGCAGCCACAACCACTCCCTCGCTCCCTCTTCGTATCCCCGAGCTCCGCATCATCGTCCTCCTCGTCCACCCCGAGCCAAGCAACCAGGGGAGCGCTGCATCGCCGCCCCGGACGTCTTCTTCAACCTCGGTGCCGGCGATCTCCGTCGCTTGATTCGCCGCATCCAGAGCCTCCCCGGCCCCGCCGTCTGCACCGTCTGACTCGCCGTGAGCCACTTACCTTATCCCCTAACTCCTTGTGCTCGCCCCCGTGCTGTAGCGCCGTTCCCCACGAGCACTGAAGCCACCGTCCGCCATTGCTGCTGCACGCATAGCCTCCATGCCCCTCTGGCCTCACCATGCTGCTCGTGGTGCTCCCCGTGCCTAGCAGGTGCTGCCCAGCCTCTCCTTTTGCTCACCGACGCATCGTAGCGACGCGCCCGTGCATCACCGACCACCACCACCGCCAAAGCTCGTCGCCGGCGCCTTTTCCGGCGACCCCGAACCCAACTACCTGCACCACTCGCCGCGGGCCACTCCCAGCTATCCATAGCGCCCAACGGCGCCCCGAACGGTGCCCTGTACGTGAAACCCGCACCTGCACCGCCGCGTTTAGCCTCGCCGGCGGCTAAACGCCGGCGAGTTGACCCCGCCGACCAGGGGGTTTGACCCTTTGACCCCCCCTGTGTCCATGACATGTGGGGCCGGCCTGTTAATTAGGCTAGGATTAGTGTTAACTAAATATTAGTTAGTTTAATAGACACTGACAATGGGCCCCAGGCCGCTAACTGAATTAGATTAGTTAGGTTAGTCACTGACGGATGGGACCCACTGGCCAGGTTTGACCTGGACCAGCCACGTTGACCTGCTGACGCCATAATTCATTTTCTGGAATTATTCTAATTCTAAATATTCAGGAAATTCCAGAAAATGCCTAAAACTTCTAAAATTCATAGAAAATTAACCGTAACTCCAAATTAAATAATTTATATATGAAAAATTATCAGAAAAATTCAAGGAATCCATCTGTACCATTTTCATGCATGTTAGAACAACTTATAGCAGCTGTTTAGCACAAATCAAATAAAGGGCACTTAAATAATCACATATGGAGTTTGAATTTGAATCTTGTATTCAAACCAACTTCATTTAATCTGTTGCTAGTTGCATTGGCTCAAAACACATTCATTTTGCCATGTCATGATCATGCATCATATTGTGCATTGCATTGATTGTGTTCCTTTCTGTGTTGCCGGTATTTGTCCCCTCTCGATAGACGTGATACCGATGATGTGATCGTTGACACTGATGAAGACTCAATGTTATCTTCAGAAGTGCCAGGCAAGCAAAACCCCCTTGTTCATTCCGATACAATCCTACTCTCTCGCTCCTGCTCTCTTTTACTGCATTAGGACAACACCGATTCATCTGTTACTTGCTGCGGTAGCTGAACCCCTTTGTCCTTTGCATGACCTGTCATTGCCACAGTAAATAGATGAAACCCACTAGCATGAGTAGGAGTTGTTTGAGCCCTGTTGTGCCTACTCATTCATGCTTGTTTGTCATGCCTGCTACTGCTTAGAGTTGAGTCAGGTCTGATTCATCGGGGATGAATCAGAGGCGTGTGAACATGTCCTACTGTGTGTGAGCTAAGTGTGTGAACACGATTTGGTAAAGGTAGCGATGAGAGGCCATGTAGGAGTACATGGTGGGTTGTCTCATTGTAGCCGTCCTCAGGAACTGAGTTCTGTGTTTGTGATCCATGATTCAGTTACTACCATACATTGGGCCCTGAAATATGACCCCGCTCGACTTCTTATTCACCCTTGTCCTCTGTCCAGGAGTTGCAAGTAGTTTCTGGTGTTTGTAGCTTACTGGAGGCCGTGGACAGCGCTGACCGTAGGGGTGGGCTGTGATGCGGTAGGTACGTGGCACGGTGTACCGGATGCCCGTTAGGTATCTCGGGAACCCTGTTCACATCGTTTGGGGCTGTGAGCGAAACTCCGGCCGGATCTCCTCATGGATGGAACCCGAATAGGCGATAAACCTGGACTAGAGACTTGAGTGTTTAGGTAGGTCGTGGTCTACACCCACGTCGGCTTTCGCTTGAAGTCTGCCGAGCACATGTCGTGTGCAGAAGCTAAGTGGTGGAAACATGTATGAAGAAGTACACCCCTGCAGGGTTAACATCATCTATTCGAATAGCCGTGTCCGCGGTAAAGGACTTCTGGGTTGCTTATATCAGTTCATAGACAAGTGAAAGTGGATACCCTAAAATACGCAAGATAAGCGTGAGTGCTATGGATGGCGTTCTCGTAGGGAGACGGGAGCGGATCCATAGTGGTGTATTGATATGGTGAATATGTGGACTCATGTGCGCCACCTCAAAAGAGTTACTCGCAGTCGTAGTTCAGGATAGCCACCGAGTCAAAGCTGGCTTGCTGCAGTTAAACCCCACCATCCCTTTGTTGATAATGATGCATATGTAGATAGATCTGATGTAAGTCTTGCTGGGTACATTTGTACTCACGTTTGCCTATTTTATGTTTTGCAGAGAGACTTCAGTCTCACTAGTTTTTCCGCGTGGTCTTCGACGTTTAGCTTGATACCTCAGCTACGATCTTGTGCCCTCGGCAGGATCTGATAGATAGTCAGGCTTCTCAGCCTTTTTCATTTATAGTTGTCTGTACTCAGACATGATAGCTTCCGCTTGTGCTTTGACTTGTATGCTCTGAGTGTTGGGTCATGAGACCCATGTTTGTAATATCTCGCTCCTCGGAGCCTATTGAATAAACTACTTGAGTCGTAGAGTCATTTTGTGATGCCATGTTGTATTGCACATATCGAGCATATTGTGTGTATGTTATTGAAATGCTTGGTATGTGTGGGATCTGACCATCTAGTTGTTTATCTTTAGTAGCCTCTCTTACCGGGAAATGTCTCCTAGTGTTTCCACTGAGCCATGGTAGCTTGCTACTGCTCTGGAACACTTAGGCTGGCCGGCATGTGTCCTTCTTCGTTCCTGTGTCTGTCCCTTCGGGGAAATGTCACGCTTTGAGTACCGGAGTCCTGTTAGCCCGCTACAGCCCGGTTTACCGGAGTCCTGCTAGCCCAGTGCTACAGCCCGGACCCACTTGCTGATGACCGACACGTTCGAAGCTGGGTCATGGATGCCTGTCCCTGTAAGTCTGTGCCACTTTGGGTTTACGACTAGTCATGTCAGCCCGGGCTCCTTATCATATGGATGCTAGCGACGCTATCATATACGTGAGCCAAAAGGCGCAAACGGTCCCGGGCAAAGGTAAGGCGACACCCGTGGGGATACCGTGCGTGAGGCCGCAAAGTGATATGAGGTGTTACCGGCTAGATCGATGTGACATCGAGTCGGGGTCCTGACATGCGTGGGCGGTGGAAGAGGAAGGAGAAGGGAAGCGGGCTGTGGAGTAACGTTTTTTACCACAATTTCTTAGGAAACCGAGTGCAATAATTGAGTAGTTTTGCAAACTACCCGTACTACACGTGAAACGGTTTAAAACCTATACTCCCTTGCCAGCGCGCGCTTCCCATGTGAAACAGTCAGCGTCTCCCTAGAGCGTCAGTGCCGCATTAATGCCCGGCCAGAGCGGAGGTGACCTCTCACTGGCACCAGCTTTGAAGTGGCGCGACGGCCGAGAGAGCGCCGCTTCCGGTGCACGCGACCGCTCCGCGTCGAGACTGGCCATAGGCCCTGTTTGGATCCATGGGTTAGAGTTAGTTTGAGCTAGTTGGGGCTCAAATAGCCCTAAAGTATCCAAGCATGAGGGTCTAAATTGGAGCAAGTTGCACCAAACCCACCAAAAAAACTATCCCACCCAAGAGGTGCTAACTGGAGATAGTTCTCATTGGGACCACTGAAAAATCACTTTTCTCTCTCCATAAAGTGCATTTATTGTCAATCTAACCCTGTCAGCCAAACACCTCTTTGGCTACAGTTAGTTCAGGGTTAGTCATGAGTTAGTCTAACCTCTAGCTAAGTTAGAGTATCAAACAGGAGCAGTATAGGACATGCAAGTTGCTCAAAGCATACAGGAAAATTCGTACGTGAAAGGATTTTTTTCTTTTTGAAAACGGAACGTGAAAGGAATTTTTTTAGAATGCTCTTGGCATGTCACTAACATGTGATAGTTAACCGACCTCAATAGACGGCGGAAACGCCAACCCGCCGCACTTTGATAGATACGAGGAGGGAGAAGCGATACAGGCTGCTGGATTACTAGGGATAGGTGTCACACGGAAGCCAAGAAATATGGTGATAGCATGGGTTAGCCATGTACTAGCATGATGTAACTACACTGGGCTGCCGTGTTTCGTACACTTCCAGTCCACTGTGGAGATGATTGGTTAATTTTATGTCGCTGAATAATATTAAATATTATGAGTGCAGACGCTCCACCACGAGGTTCCTTGCTCCTTCTCGGTCGTCCAGAATCTATGTTCTTCCACTCTACTTTTTTACGTGAGCTTTGTTCATCCTTTTGCCAACACGCGAGACATCTAGCATCAAGGTGCACGTGTTATGCAAGGATCATTCCATCTATATGAAGAACACATGGGACTGGAACTACGAGACGGACATGTACCCAGGAGTGGATGTACGAACCTGAGTAATGTAGCGCAGTAAGTGAAGTAGAAAGGCACAAATGGTATGAACATGCGTGGCATATAGGGTGTGTTTGGTTGCGTTCTCATCTCAGCATAGTTGTTCTCTCTTCATGCATGCTCAACTCAACACCCCTCTTCATGCATGCTCTCTTCATGCATGCTTCTAGTGTATTTGTGCTAAACTAGTGTGGACTCATGCACCCTCCATACACTCTACCAAACACCAAAAAGTAGGTCGAGATGGGAACTCTTGGGCGGCATTTGTCTCTTACTACATACTACCACTAAATGTTGTACGTGCAATGCACGGTGATGTTATGGAGTACGTGCCTAAGTACTCTACTACTACTATATTAGTTGGACGCACATATTAACTTTTATATTTATTTACGTGTATGCCCCGAGACCTTCCAACTAGACGTGTCTTTCTCTCCAGGTCGCACTTTGTATCGTTCATAGCACTAAGTACTACTATGTGTGGTCTTCGACCCAGAAGTGGAAGAAGTGGAGACGCTCTACCATGCTGTTTTTTTACGCTGGGCTCTACCACGCTGTTCATGTCCCACTCCCTTTTGCTGATGTGTGGGACCTCCAGCACGTGCCGTGTTTGGCACCCTTGGTCGTAAGAGTTGAAATGCTAGCATTCATCAGAAATAAAAAATAATTATAAATCGGCAGTGATACTATTTTTTTGCGAACCAATCAGCAGACCACGCGGTTTCCTTGCTCCTCGATATCGGAAAGAATACTTCCGTTCGCCAACATGTGGGACGTCGACCATCCCGGTCCACTTGCCATACACGCAGAACTCCAAGGGAGAGTCACCCAGGTCGTTGCACCGCAGTAACAATGACTAATGAGGCGTCAAATCACAGGACCACTTCCCACTTTGAAGTTGCTCGGATGAAGGAACCATCATGACTTCGTTGAATTCCGCTTCTTGAAGAAAACTACTGTACCAGCAGTACTGCTAGCTATAGTAGTTACTCCAACAGAGGCCTCCTTTCGTTCACAGGATAGGAATATGAAAATCATAGGAAGTGAGATGACATGCATCTCAATTCCTATAGAGAAAGAGATGTCACTTGATGCTTAGGATAGGAATTTTTCCATTTAGTCTAGGCTAATGTACTGGGAATTTGCTCTAAAAACTACAGTAGTAACTAGTAGTATTGGTACATGCTCGTACTCAGACACGGACACATACACTAACTACTAGTACTACTACTTATCACATGCTGGCCAGACGCAGTCGTTCTCCTTCCCGGCTTTGTCGGCGACACCCCACCATGCTTGGATCTCCGCCGACCTCTCCGCAGCAGCGCGTGCGTCCTTTTCTTTCTTGCTACGGCGGGCCTCTCTTTTCTTGAGTGCTTTTTGACTTTTCCGCTCCCTCTATGCGGCTTTGGCCGCCTCTTGCTCCGGGCGCGCTCCAAAGCTCTCTTCGATGTACTATCGCAAGAGCAAACGAAGGAGATCGCCACCACCCCCCCGGCCGCCCTCCGCGGCCACGACCATGAAGCCGACAGCAAGGAAGAGTAGTACACGGTAGGTTGCCGCTGCTCTGGTCCCGGGAAGGCCACCACTACTCCACTCAGTCGACGCCAAGCTTGGTGGGGTAAACATCGGCGGCTGATTAGCCGCTTGACGGTGACGTGGAGGTGGAAATCTTCATAACCTTGTGCTCCCGAGGAGGAGGTTATCGAGGCAGATGAGGAGGAGGCAAAGGCAATGCCGGCTTTCTCGGGTTTATGGCCGGACATGGTGGTCGGGCGCCGGCGATCGTTTAGATTAGGTTTGCAGTAGGTTTTAGTACGGTTTGTGCGAAATATGTAATGAATTTCGTCTAGTTTGTAGGAAAAGTTTTCAAAATGTAATGAATTTCATCCGGTTAATTTGAAATTTGCTTTGTTTGCACAAATTTCGTCCGATTAGTTCATATAGTTGTCGAAAGGTATGCGGGCAGCATCGGATGGCATCCATCAGTGTCCTCAGACAGATGTCGGGGTAAATTTGTGGGCCAGCGCTGGAGATGCCCTAACTATCATGCTATAATCGCTAACAATCCTCCATTATTTGGGGAACAATTATCCCTCGATCAAAATCAGATCCGCGGTGTTTCGCACTCCTCCCGCGTAAGAGTGTAAACTCTTGCTTACATAAAAATGGAGCAAGTGGACGACACTGTAGCACGTCATATCACTCGAACTAGCCCGCCTAACGAGTGGCAAAGCACTGCCCTCATCATTTTGTTCTGGATTTCTATCTATCGATCACGCGAAAATGTTATGCTTCGCAAGTTCAAAAGGAAAATGCGGCACACTTACGACTCGTACGCGTCGCAACCCCGACAGTCCGGCTCGCACGCTGCTCACCAGAGGGGACACGCCTTGTCTTGCAATTTCACTGACATGTGGGACCGTAATTGAATAAACCGTCGATAGCCGAAATCTAATCGCTCGGCGGGCGTCGGCTGAGAAGAGAGAAACGGGGGAGGGAGAAGAGATGCCCGCCCGCTGCGCACGGACTCCAAGAAATATATGGTGATAATGTGAGGTGGGCCATGCTGGAGTCTGGACCGATTCCGGAGCCCTCTCTCACCGCCCTGGCCCCTCAAGACGCCAGCTGCCCGCCGCATGCATGCATAGCAAGTAGTACTCCTTATGTGGAGGAGAGAGAGGCATTGACAAAGTCAAGGAGTGGGCTCTAGAGCCCGTCTCTACACGTGCTCCTAGGTATAAAAAATAATTCTAAAAAAGGCATAAAAAACAATTGTATCCTAAAAAAATAAAGGTAAAAAACATTTGACAGGAAATAGATAGAGAGAAAGTGAGAAAACGCTATAACCTGGGCATTACATGAGGAAGGAGGGAGTGGTGCACATGCCAAGTTCACTGGGTTGCCGTGTTTCACACTGCTTCGTCGTAACAGTGGAGACAATACCTTTCATCAAAAATAAACAATGAATACTCGTTTCTCATCCTCTATATCAGAAAGAATACTTTCATTCGCCGACATGTGGGACGTCGACCATCCTGGTCCACCTGCCATGCACAAAATTATCCTGGTCTACCCCGGTCGTATCACATGCCCAACCTTTCCCACTGTAAGTTGTTCGGACAAAGGAACCATCATGACTTCGTTGAATTCCGCTTCTTCAAGAAAACTTACTATACCCGCAATACTGCTACCACACGCGAAGACTGGACGGCACTGTACCACGTCATATCACTGAAACCCACTAGGCCAAACTAGCCCGCCTAGGTCATCTATTTTGGAACTGAGGGAGTACATCTATGCACTGCTATGATTTTGTGTTGCATGTTCTCTGTACTTTTGCTATGATTTTCCTACCCTATGAACCAAATGAGGCCTGAATTCTATGTCGACTATTGTCTGATCGATCGCTAAGCCTACAATTTTAGGAGCTAGGGCTATTGGTCGATCGACGAGGGATAAGTATAACCGTATCACGAGCTCATCAGCCCCAATGTTTCTCTTCGGTGAGTGTTTTGCAAGTACTATAGCTCGCACAGTAGCTAGCCTACTAACACCAAGAATCATCAAACAAGCCCTACTGATATGATAAATAGTTCAAACTTACATCTAAGCATGCCATATATTACATCAAAAGCTGGTGAGGATACATCTGATTCCATAACTCGGAGAGGGTTCGCATGATTCATCGCATGATTCACTATCAAACAAAAGTAGCAAGATCCGCCCACACAAGACAGTGCACTAGCCCTAAGATGGTCTGATAACACGCATCGTTCTGGTAATTAAACACAGGGCAATGCAAACTACCCTGAAGGATTAGCACGACCAACTATTAATTGTCATCGATCTCTCAGGCAATGACCACAGCACTGACAGCGGCATGGGAATCGATTTCTGGGGCGATGTCCACAGGACTGACCGCGACATCGGAATCGATCTCTGGGGTGATGTCCATAGGATGGACAGCGGCATCGGAATCGATCTCCAGGGCGATGCCAACAGGACGGACCACGATATCGGAATCATCAAGGATGTCCACCGGCACCTGCACAACCCTAACATATTAGCAAACACATTGCAAATAATCAAAAACCACAACTATGGTAATAAGCCATTATTTTTTACCTTGTGCAGCTCACCGGGGGATCTCATCGCTCCGGGGGCCATCTCCTCGTCCTCGATGGGGGCCATCACCTTGCTAGGGGAATACTGCTTCTCAACGGCGACTATCTCCTCAAACTCGGTCTTGAGCCTCACATAGGTGGCAATGAGAGTTCCTGGGGTAGGCACGGTGGGGCCCTTGCTGTTCTTCCAACTTCCTATGAGGAGTTCGTCCGCCAATGCCCTCAACTCTTTGGCCAGTGCTTGTTTTTTGGAGTTCTTCGTCTCCATGGGTTGGCCCGCCAACATGGTCAACTCGTTGGTCGGTGCTCGCTTCCTGGAGATCGCTGTCTCCAATGGGTTGTCTGCCGGCAACTCTTTGCCTAGTGCTCCAGGATCCATCAATGAACTGACAAACAAAAATCAATCGAAAACCACAATCACAATGAAAACGGGAAAAGAATAGGATGTGAGAATCGGTCGGTGCTTCGCAAAAAGAAGATTCTTGGAATGAAAATATAGCAGCATAACTGATTCGCCCACCTTTCCTTCGTCGGTACAGAAGAAAAATGGCAGAAGTGAGTAGCCTGGAGTGAGGATTACTTCAAGAAATGGAAGAAAGGGCTTGAACGAGCATTCTAGTGAAATGATGGTTGCTTCGTCCAGTCCAACTTGGAGGCCACCTTACCACTGCTGGTAAAGGTGTGGGTTTTGTGATATGACGGGTCATGACGGCCACACCGGGGTTACATGTGAGTCTCGACTGTAGCACCTCGTTGTGATTTGGTGGATGGCACGCGGGCCCGGATGCTTTGAAATGTCCTGCATGTAGATAGAGCGACTAGTCATATAGGAGTGCTCAATATTGTGCACCGCGACCATGGCGGAGAGGAAAACGAGAGAACTACGTAATTAATGCATGAGTTTAATTAGGGTAGTTTTGTAAAGTATGAGATACATTCCTCCAATCACAAAATGCCTTGGTTCATGAGATTTGAGATTTTAGCCCTATAAACCGGAAGGGAGGGAGTACTGCACACGGTGTAGTCTAGTCACTTGTTGAAATCTCTAGAAAGGCAAATACTCCTTTCCGGTTTACAGGGCTATACTACTCCCTCCGTCTAGGTGTGTAAGTCATCTTATGAAAACCAAATAGTCCCAAAACACTTAGGCACAGTGCATTAACTTCTACCTTGTTTCTTGTTTCTTGACATATGAACCAATAAGAGATGAGAGGTGTTCGTGCTTTTAATGACTTGCAATGGCTAGTTCATTGCATGCAATGCTATTATTAGCAAATAAACATTGGTGACCCCAGGAGGAAACGGTGCTAAGTGCGTGGACCTATGCAGAATGAGTATCAACCAATGGATAATGGAGTTTAATTGTTAAACAATAGCAATTTTGTCTCATGCAAGAGCCTGGCTAGTACTCCAAGGAACCGCACCACACGAGCGTTCGCAACTGCCACGTTCGGGTTGCGCTTGGCTCTTTGCCTCTTCGAGAAGACGAACAATGATGTTACTCCTACTTCTACAGTATCGAATCCACTGCTGCATGTTCGTCCACCTCGTACGGGAGGGATATGGTGTAGCGAAAGCTTCTACTTACTGCTCCTGCCTTTGCGTCTATGACAGGTGGGCCCAACAGGTGGTTGGCCCTCCTGTCATGTAGCAAAAGGCAGGTGCAGTTAAGGCACCGGAGCTCAGTCCGCGAGGGAGAGGGTGTTGTAGTAATCGAATTTCTTGGTCTTGTACGAGTTGACGCAACACATCAAAGTACTGCACTCGATATAAGTCTTTTTACACATTTCAAATGGGCTACTTTGTATGTAGGATTAGACATATTTTGCTTCGTATGTAGTCACTTGTTGCAATCTCTAAAAAGACTTATATTTGGAAACGGAGGGAGTACAACGCATGCATGCATGCCGTGACTTTCCTTTTGATACTTGCATGTGTTGATTTGATGAACCTTGCCAAATTTTGACTATAAATTTAACTAACCAAATTTTCATTCATGTCACCAAAAATTACGGGGCTGTTTGGATTATGACTATGTTTGTCTTATGTTGCCACATTATTTTTCCCACACTTGCCACACTTGCCTAAGCTGAGTTGCTCAAATTGTTAGACACACTTTGGCTTGCCTAAGGGAATCTTGCCACAATTTTTGTGTCTATGACATGTGGGGTTCACTGCTAATAAAAAAAATTCTTGTCTTAGGTGTGGCTAATAAAAAAGACTTATATTTAGGAACGGAGAGAGTAGAAAATATATATAATAATGCATGTTGGGGCAACCCACGTTTCCGCTAATTTTAGCCATGGGATTGTTCACAATTTTTATGAGGGGGTGGTTGTTCATTTAATGGAGGGACTTGTAGTACCAGACTTGAATGATACAAAGTGTGACCTGGCACACCATAACACCACTTGGAACAAGCGGGTAGCTATCTCAAAAAACAATCAACAACTAAAAAAACTACGACCTGGCATGTAGTACTACACAATTTTAACGATTGTGTTGATGGAGTGAAAAAGGAAAACTACCCCAGTACGTATATATAGGCCGGAGCCTCCGCGCTTGCTTGCTAGGGTTGCTCTATTCACACACTCTCATCCTCTCCAGATCTAAACAAGATAGGGGTAGTAACACTGTCTTTCTCCCTTAAAAAACACTGGCTTTCTATCCTCACCGCTGGTTACAGATCCGGACGTATCCCCCTCCGCCGGTGAAGGGGAGGAGGGGAAGCGTTTAGGCCGTCGTCGACAGCGAGGGAGGAGACCCACTGCTGGCCGCACCATTATCTCTGGTCGAGCGCCGGCACGGGAGGTCTTCTGATCCCTTCGTTGTTGCCTGTGGGCGGATCCGGCCTCCCACCGCCCACCTATCCACATCCCGACGACCTTCAGGTATATCTTCATTCGAAACTGCCTTAGCTCTACTTCCCCAGCTCGCTACGTCGCTGCATGTGCATCATTTTCTACCTCTCAGCCCCTTCGATCGGATGGTCCAACGTCACATATTTTTTTCTTCTTCTATTGTTAGAAGTAAAGCTACTTCATGGAGTCGAATCTTGTAGTACTTGGTTCAAACAAGAAATAAAGTGGGGGTGGGGGAATTTAGTATGTACAACGGACTTGGTACAAACATGAAGGAAAGGGGCTAAAAGTAGTACAGACTGGTCATCCAACCGGTCTCTTGGTCGAAAAGGGAAATATATGGGTAACGCTGTACACAGTGGTATGACCAGGACTAGATTTGCTATCCACACATAGGAGTAGGTGGCTAGAGTGAACAAAAATGGGACCAACCCAGATATGTTTCTTGGATGTTTGTTTCTCGGGGCAACAAACTATGAATCACCACTTTATGCCCCTGTTTACGTACATGGTGCTGGACTGCTGGTGCACCCACTGTTCTTAATCTAATGTCCCTGGTAAAAATGAAGCCATGCCACTGTTGTAAGCCATGACAAGTTTAGCCAAATGTTTTTGCCTGTAATTGCTTGAGACTCTAACTGTTTCCTCTGTGCCTTTTTGTGCAAACAGGGATATCCAATTCACCTGGTTGCTATTGCGACCTTTTGGTGCACTGCACAAAACTCTTCTTAAAAGAAGTGACTTTTGTGCTATTTAACTGGAATATCAGAATGGAACAGTTGGTTCATTTTGGTGGAACTGCACAAAGGGAGATCTGTGTTCCAATCCTCATCATCCATATTTGCGCCATAACCTTCCTTTAGGTAAGAATGATATTTAATGCATGTGTTCATCTCTATTTTCCGACTGCCATGAGAAAATAATGCTGTTTTTACTAGTACACTTGTACTCCCTCACTGACAAAACCAATTCTGAATTAGAAGGCCAATCATGTACTTGCTTTCACCAACTGGTGAGGAGAAAGAGAAACAGAGCATGAAGAGGAGGAGGAAGAAGAATAAACAGTGCCGAGGCGATCTTGCTGAAGCCAGAGGCCTTAGTCGAGGCCATTCAAGGGCTCCGGTAACGACTACCTTACATGTGAGACAATCCTCCAGGGAGCCCTTCCACTTCTGCTGTCTCACTTAATTAATTAGGAGTACTTAAGTACCACTAATTTATTACTGCCTAATTTTCCTGTTGGAGTTAAACAAATCTTTAGTAGGACCCTATGCTGAATCATGTACGTGTGTATGTTTTTCTATGGAGGTGAATCATGTGGTGGAGCAAGGAGGGAATATTATTAGTGCCATGACATAATAGTGCTATTGTTTTGCATGTCAATTTATTGCCATTGGTTCAATGAGGCAATGTTTTGCGTATTGTCCATCATGAATTTGATGCTACTGTTTGAGTAATATGCTAATGTCTTCCTATCCTTTCTCACTAAGCTAATGAAGGTTTCACCTTGTTCCTACTTGTGCAAACAGCGATCATGTTGTGCCAATCATACATTTTAGTGGAACTACACAAGACAATACAATGAACTGTATCCCAGCCAGTGCTTTAACTTTGCTGGAAGTTCTTGATAATCTTTCGATATAATCTCAGCACTGGTAAACAAGAGTGATTTCAACCATACATTTGAAGTGCACAAAAATATATACTATTGTGTGATTCCAGTGAGTGCTTTATCATCTCTTATGGGACTACATGAATAAGCTTTTTTCTCAGGTTGGTACGGGCCTAAGGCCTTCATCCATATTAGTTTGCTGTCATCTCTATTTGTATCGTGCTACTGTCATGAGAAACTCCTTTATCTTTGCACGTTAAAGTTTTGCAACCTATGATAAATGGCAATGCTTTGAGTGTTGAGTTGAGCTAATTGGCACTGATTAAATAAACTAATACCTCTCTTTAAGCAATACTACTATGTTGCTAACTTTACCCATTAAGATAATGAGGGTGCTTCTATTTGTTAGTGTATGTTTCATCAACTAGTCCCACTATTACAGTAATCTCACGCTCTCAATATATGTGGCAACAGGGATGCTCGATTTTGGTGGAACTGCACAAAAACTTTGGGTGCTTCATTGCCTCGATAGCTTCCGTCCTTTCCCGTTAGTCGCTAATCTCCGATTGCTTTCTTCCTTTGCTGTCAGTCGCTTGGCTTATCTCGGCTTCCAGTCAAAGGAAATAGTAATTGATATGCTACCTCACACAGGTTGGTACTAGTCTTTATCCTGATTATTGTGCCTGTCATATGTATTGGTAATTTGGTATTGTGCTACTGTTTGCCAATTTCATAAAGGAGTAATTTGGAGCCTGAACTCGCAGGCAAATCATTACATCGGGTGATTTCAATAGAACTGCACAAAATGATCAGATGGATAGGTACTTATGCTGCTGCTATGTACTCCAAAGTTCACTCAGACAAGCATCGATGTTGACAAGAAGTGCCTATATTCATTCGAGTATCAACCGGCGTCAACCAATTGTCAAACTCCAAGTATTAGGAGAGTGAACGCCAAAAATATTGCTTGGTGCTTAGCCCAGAAAAACGCAGTCCAGTCTTTGGTCCCAACGTGTGCCTTTTGGTTATCGGCACATATGGTAGCGAACTATATGGCATGGAGTCTAAAGATTCCAGACAAGTTGGTTTATGCGTATATTCATCTAGCACTTAATCAGTCTGCACGCCAAGGATGCTCCATTTTAGTTGAACTGCACAAAAAATTTGGGTGGTTCATTTTCTCAACCGCCTCCTTTCTTGTCTGCAATGTAGAATTTTGGCGAGATACATGACCAAAATGAGCTAGTAAACTAGTTGGATGAAACTAGTGGCCAAGTTTCTCAAACCTCCCTCGGCACGAGGCCACTATTTGAGGATAAACCTACAAGCAAAGTTCAGATTGTCTGTGCTGCCTCTTATGTACTCGAAAGTTTACTCGTACAGGAACTAATTTTAGCAAGAAGTACCTCCGATTGAACACCATTTACCAGTCTGTACCCAAGGTAATTAAAGTTCGTCCATGGATCATATTGGCTGTGATCTCAATCATTTGGATGCATAAACATACTGAACATGTGTATATATGAATCTTTTTGTAAATTATGTATGAATATTGTCATGTGATATATCAATCATTTGGATGCATAGATATGCTAAGCTTGTGTATATATGAATCTTTTGAGTTGTTGATAGTGAATGTTGGCTATGAATATGAACGTGTCCTGTGAACTTGAGTTTGATATGAATGTTTACCTTTTCTATTGTATTTGTGTGTGAACTTGTTAGTATGCCTACTATGGGGTATAAAACGCATGTCTCTTATAAAAGTAATGCTGTGTCCAATTTATGTTTTCCCTTCTAACCACATTATATATACTAGCATAAGGGCCCGTGCGTTGCAACGGAAAAAAAATGGCACACACTTACGTTCTATTCTTCTTTACCGGGTCTATCATTACATGTGCTCCGGTGTAATAACATCATAAATTACCAAACTGCCTTAGGAGTTTTTGTCTCAGGCACCACAGTGAGAATGATTGACAATATGAGCATCACCAGCCTAAAGAAAGTTGTTGCTGTTATGACCGGCATGGCCAAGAGGATATATGATGCGAACTGACATCCAACAACAACATTTCTCATGGTTTCGGTTTTCCTTCTGAACCAGTGCTATATTTGATTATTTGGCACAAAAAAGTTGTAATTCTTTCACTCCAACAACGGCCAACATGGATCGTCATTCTTCCAAAAGATGTCCCTTATGATATTTTTCAGAAAAAGGAGTGCATTATCTCCTTGCTGTCGTCTAACTAAAGGAAACTGAATGTGAAAATTTAAGTGTATATAGACTGACCCACTCGGAGTGCATACAAAAATATTTTTATCCAAGTCGTCAGTGCCAACACTGTACCTCCCATGTCCATCTGCATCTACACGGATAGGTCTAATATTAAGCAAGAATGAAACTACCAAGCAAACTGAGATAACAGCATGTAGCCGACCCCGGGCAGCAGGTGGTCAGGGATCATTAGCAGAGAAACACGAAGTCGGATGACGACCGCCGAACATGGCCAGGCCCATCTCGCTCTCGTGGCTGCCGTGGTGGCTCCCAGGCCTCTCCATGGCTCCTCCACTTCGAGTCCATAGCCCGACCTCGCCATTCCATCTCCATCCTCCTCCACCCTCTGTCCCGCGTGCTCCTCCACACCTCCCTCTCCAAGCCGATGGATCCGACCGTCCCCTCGCTGGATCCGGTCCACCACAAGCCTCAAGCCACCCTGACGCCGTGCTCGTGTCCATGTCGTGCGTGGTGTAGAGGTGGCCAGCGTGTGGAATAGGCTGCATCGCAGGCATCTGCGCGCTGCGCCTCTGCTTCCTCACCCCGGCGAGCGCCGGAATGAACAGCTTCGCGCTGGACTGCCGTTTTGTTGTACAATTTCCCTTCATTCTCATTCTGTGTTTGTTGATTCAAGAGGCTCGTTGTTGATATGCAATTTTCCAGGTATATAAACTGGTAGACTTTCATGTAAGCAATTGAGGTGGGGTTACTCCGAGTACATGTGTGAAAATCAGGTAAGGTACAAATACAGAAGCGTGCATGCAGGCCGAAACATGCGTGCAGGCCCAATAAGAGAATGTGGACGTGGACCAATTGGATGGACAAAGTTTTTAGTACCGCCTCGCAACAATTGGACGGACTATCGATCAAAACTAACGGAAAAAAAACTGAAAGCGTAAATTCACGGAAAGAAGCGTATTGTGACGGTGAACCCAAAGAGTCAATCCATGCTTTATTATTAGGGAAAGATTTATATAATTACTATTATCGTATATTTTATAGAGACTTATATATACATTATAAAAACATCCCACGTGTTATTAACTTATAAAAGTAAATGTTTAACAGAAGTTGGCAAGGAAAATCCTGGTTGTTTTTGACTCACAGGCAAGGAAAATCCTGGTGATTGCGTACAAAAGTTTGCGAAGATTTTAAGGACCAATTTAATAATAACGCGCTCATTTTTATTTTGAGCAATAACTCGCTAATTTCTTAATTATATATATATATAATGTGGCTCTCCGGTTTATTCTTTGATATTAATTGCTCCTTCTAACATAACATTATATATATAACGAGCCCACCTAATACGTGTATTTCAAGGAAGTGCAAATGGGCTGGGATTTCTTAGAAAATATAAATGGGCCTGATTGACGCGAAATTATTTGTTCACCCAGCCCAGCAAATGGACTGTACATTCTAGAAAACATGGGTTAAATATATGCCACATTTTTGCAGGCTGACATGTGGGCCAATAGGTCGAAGCCTAAGCAGGGCGTTGTCAACTTGGTCAACAAATGATTGTGTCATCCACAGCCATTGGATTTATATCCAACGGCCGGCATGCACCTTCAATCTCTCGTCTTCTTCCTCCAGAGTCACCGGGACCGCCTAGTCTGGCTTCCGGCGGCTCTGCTTAGCACGCATCGCTGCAAAGCGCTACCCCACCCCCAGCCAGGCTATCCCTCCACCCCTCGACACCTCCTGTTATTCTCCAGAGACTACAGCCCCACGCCGCAACAGAACCAGTTATAACCCTTCTCCTCCTCTCAATCTGTGACTCCACTACCGCGTTTTCCCATCTCCGAGTCGTTCCCGTCCGGGGCCTCGCCGTCGTCCACCGCCTTGCTGCATTCGGTGCGGCGTGGTCAACAAACGAGAGTCATCGGAAGAGGACTGTACGTGGAGAGCCTGACGGCTGGGCCCACGAGGTCCATGGTCGCACGCAAGGAAAGTTCCTCCTTATTAAGCTGAAAGAAAATGTTTCCTCCACCTGACAGCTGGGACCCATCGGCTGTATCTTCGCATGGAAGGAACTGCCTCCTTGTTTTGCGAAAAAAATTATTCATCCCGTTGATAGCTGGGACCCGTCAGATTTGGTAACTAACTTGTGGGCCTACTAAGCGGACGTGTACGCACGACTTTGTCAACTTAATTAACAAATGATTCTAGCAGCTGGACCGTTGGATGTTAATCCAACAGCCGTGCTCCTTCTTCAACCTCTGTTCTTGCTCCTGTCTCCCATGGGCGGTACCGCGGCTGTGATGTCGCGCACCCGAACCAGTGAAGTTTCCCACTCCTCTCCATCTGCGACTCCACTGCCCCGTCTTCCCCATCTCCGGGTCGTTCCAGTCTGGGTTCGCTCGGCACGGTGTGGTCAACGTGGTCAACAACCGAGAGTCATCGAAAGATGACTATACGTGAGAGGCTGACAGTGGGGACACACCACGCCCATGGATGCATGCATGCAACGGAACGCGGCGAGGTCAACGTGGTCATGGAATGACTTCCATGGGAAGTATACTGTACGTGGAGAGTCTCAGCTGGGTCCACGGCCGCAGCAAGTAAGTGCCTCCTTATTACGCGGAAAATAATGATTCCTCGAACTAACACCAGGGACCCACTTGACGGGCCACCGTATTTCGCGAAAAAAACGTTCCCCTCGCTGTCAGCTCGGACCCACCAGAAGTGCCTCTTTATTACGCACAAAAAATGAATACTCCCCCGGCTACCTGGGACCCACCTTGGTGGGAGGCTGACTTGTGGGCCTACTAAGTTGACGGGGATGAAGGGCTTTGTAAACTTAGTCAATATGAACGATTCTAGCTCCAGTGACCGTACGATGTCCATCCAAAGGCCGTAGAGCTTCTTCAACCTCTGGTCTTCTTGCTCCAGCCGCTCAAAGCAGCGCCAGTTGTGCCGCATGCTCCTGCCTCCCATGGCCGGCTGTGCTGCCGCGGAGGCCTCACCGCCCCCTACTATTCCCACCGCTGGCCAGGCCCTGCGGCGATGGCAGCCTCACAACGCAGCCGAACCAGTGAACCCTCGTACTCCTCTCCGCGCGGGCTTCCACTGCCGTGTCGTCCCCTTCCTAGGCCTCACCGTCGTCCACCGCCGTGGTGCTCTCCGCGCGGCGTGGTCAGCATGGTCAAGGAACGACTTCCATCGGAAGAGTACTGCACGTGGAGAGGCTGACAGCTGGGTCCATGGCCACAACCTAGTTTTTTTGTGATTTGCCAAGTAAGTCGCTTTGTCAGGCCTATTGGGCTGCAAATCTTTCAAGACGAGGAGAGGTTTCATTCGGCTGGCCGAGAAAATGGCCCATTAGTAATGAGAAATGGGATGTACATTTTTAAAACACATAAAACCGGCAATTAGTTTCAAATATCTTTTTTCATTTCGAGATTTTAAATTACATTAATTTTTATGCATGGAGAATTTGTTGGATTATATATTGATATACATTTATTTTTAAAATCAGTTTGAATGTGAGTTGAAATTTCGGGATTAAAAACAGTTCGGACCGCACCGAAATATGCAACATTTCGTATAATTTTTTAACCGTGGCCACAATATGGGCTGTAATGCTAACAAAAAGAATATGGGCTCCAAAAAAAACCTTAAGAATTAGCAAATGGGCTGTAAATTATTAGAAATAATGGCAGATGGGTTGTATGCTGTTTTCCACAGATTTGAGGCTTTCCTAAAAAAAGGTTGACGCACAAGCAGTGACTGTTGGATGTCCATCGAACGGCCGTCCTGCTTCTTCAATCTCTGCTCTTCCTGCTCCAGCCGCTCAAACAAGCGCCGGCGGAACTGCCTGCCCCCTCCTCCCCGTGGCCGACCGTGCTGCCGCGCAAGCCTCACCGCCCCATCGTACTCCCATCGCTGGCCTAGCCATCCCTCTACTCACCCACACCTGCTGTTATTCTCCGGCAACGACAGACGAACCAGTAAACCCTCGTACAGTTGTACTCCCCTCCGCGTGGGAAACAACTGCCGAGTCTTCCCTGCCTCCGTGTCGTTCCCTTCCTAGGCCTCGCCGTCGTCCACCGCCCTGGTGCTCTCGGCGCGGCCTGGTCAACATGGTCAACGACCGACATGCATCTGAAGTGGACTATATGTGGAGAGGCCGACAGCTGGGTACACGGCCACACACAAGGAAATGCCTCCTTATTACGTGCAAAATAATGATTCCTCCACCTGACATCAGGGACCCACCGAAAGGGCCTCTGTATTTCACGAAAAAATGTTACCGCCGCTGACAGCTCGGACCCACCAGCTATATCTTCGCACGCAAGGAAGTGCCTCCTTATTACGCACAAAAAAATGAATACTCCCCCTGTTAGCTGGGACCCAGTATAGTGGCAGGCTGACTTGTGGGCCTACTAAGTTGACGGGGACGGAGGGCTTTGTCAACTTAGTCAATATGCACGATTCTAGCTCCAGCGACCATACGATGTCCATCCAACGGCCATAGTGCTTCTTCAACCTCTGGTCTTCTTGCTCCAGCCGCCCAAACTAGCGCCGGTCGTGCCTCGTGCTCCTGCCTCCCGTGGCCGGTTGTGATGCGGCGGAGGCCTCACCGCCCTCTACTACTCCCACCGCTGGCCAGGCCATCCCTCTACTCACCCACACCCCATGTTATTCTGCGGTGACGGCAGCCTCACACCGCAGCGAACCAGTCAACCATCATACTCCTCTATGCATGGGCATCCACTGCCGCGTCTTCCCCGGCTCCTCGTCGTCCCCTTCCTAGGCCTCGCCGTCGTCCACCGCCCTGGTGCTCGCAGGGCAGCGTGGTCAACGTGGTCAAGGAATAGCTTCCATCGGACGTGGACTGTACATGGAGAGGCTGACAGCTGGGTCCACAGCCGCAGCAAGGAAGTGCCTCCTTATTACATGCAAAATAATTATTCCTCCACCTGACAGCGGGGACCCACCGGATGGGCCACTGTATTTCCCGAAAAAAAACGTTTACCCCTGACTGCTGGGACCCACCACCTACATCTTCGCACGCAAGGAAGTGCATCCGGGCAAAAAAAATGATTCGCCCCCCTGACTGCTGGGACCCACCAGCTACATCTTCGCAGGCAAGGAAGTGCCTGACAGTCAGGACCTACCTGGTCAAAGCGTACGTAGCGTTGTCATTCTAGTCGCGAATGTCTACGTACATATATACTGGTCGATGTAGAGGCGCGCACGTGTCATAGTAGAGGCACGTACGTGTCGTAGTAGAGGCGCGCATGTAGCATGTACACGTACGTACATCGGCCAGGGTGCAAGAAAGAAAATACGAGCCACGTATGTGTACATACGGGCGGGGTCTCGAACGCCTACTCGCACATACGTATGGCCAGGGCTCGTGTACATGGCTGGGTCGGAACAAAGAAACAGTGTCGTCGTCGTGTTCATGGGGAGGCAACGGAATGTGTCGTGTTCATGGGGAGGCAACGAAATGCGTCGTGCTCATCAGGAGGCAATGGAACGCGTGGGAGCCAACCGGCTGGGTCTGAACGGAATGCGTGGTCATGTTCATCGGGAGGGCTTGGACGGAACAGGCGATGGAAACGAGGCCTGGCGTACCGCACAATGGAGGAAACAGCCTTGTGTTCGACCAGCCACGTTCGAAACAGGATCCTCTTCATCGGGAGGGGCTGGCATACCGCAAAACGGACCTCCTACGGTCGAAACGGGGGTCCTGTTGATCGGGAGGGGTGTGGTGTACCGCAAAACAGACGAAACGGACTTGTGTTGGAGCGCTACGGTCAAAACGGGGGTCCTGTTCATCAGGAGGGGTGTGGCGTACCGCAAAACGGGACTCCACGGGATACTGTTCATCTCCACCCTCGACCTCCTCCAGCCTCCACGGGCTACCGTCGACCTCCTCCAGCCTCCATGGGCTCCTGTTCATCCAGCCTCCACCGTGCGCTACTCCACCGGCTACTGTTCAACCACCCCTCCACGGGCACCCCTCCACCGTCTACTGTTCATCCAGCCCTCCACACCACGGGGTCCTATTCAACCACCCCTCCACATGCACCCCTCCATCGTCTACTGTTCATCCAGCCCTCCACCACACTACGGGGTCCTATTCATCTAGAGGCAACGCCACCGCTCACTATTCATCCACCCC
>NC_057797.1:522399804-522416077 GCF_018294505.1 Triticum aestivum
TAGCAGCAGTAGCGAAGGAATCGCTCGATAGGGTTTAGTTAACAGCCATCAATTGATCGCTCCGGTTCAGTAACACATAGCCTACAGTGCAATCGCTCGGGTTCAGTTAGAGCCCAACGCCTCGCTCGGGTTCAGTTAGAGCCAATGCCTCACACACACGCGCGTACGTGTACAAGAGAAACGTGCATCGCTCGGCCCCCAGCCTCCCACCGTAACCGGAAACTCCCCGAAATTTTCCTCCCCCTCGCTTCTACCACGGATTTTTCCGTCATGGACGACCCAAAGAATGTCATGCAGCTGCGTCTCCGGCCCGCCCAGGACGAAAAGCCCATTTTTTGTCATGATTTTTTGTCATAGAACTAGGAGCCTCTCCACATCTATGATGATGCCGGGTTTCGTCACAATTATCGTCATAGAAGTGTCATATGTATGACATAATTTTTTTTCGTTTGGCCCAAAATGTCACGGATGTGTCTTTTTTTGTAGTGCGGTCACTTACGAAAGTGAGATCTGATAGATATGATAAGATAATATTTTTGGTATTTTTATGATAAAGATGCAAAGTAAAGAAAGCAAAATAAACGGAAAAGGAAATAGCTTGTTGACAGAAGATTAATATGATGGAAAATAGACCCGGGGGCCATAGGTTTCACTAGTGGCTTCTCTCGAGAGCATAAGTATTACGGTGGGTAAACAAATTACTGTTGAGCAATTGACAGAATTGAGCATAGTTATGAGAATATCTAGGTATGATCATGTATATAGGCATCACGTCCGAGACAAGTAGACCGACTCCTGCCTGCATCTACTACTATTACTCCACACATCGACCACTATCCAGCATGCATCTTGAGTATTAAGTTCAAAAGAACAAAGTAACGCTTTAAGCAAGATGACATGATGTAGAGGGATAAACTCATGCAATATGATATAAACCCCATCTTGTTATCCTCGATGGCAACAATACAATACGTGCCTTGCTGCCCCTACTGTCACTGGGAAAGGACACCGCAAGATTGAACCCAAAGCTAAGCGCTTCTCCCATTGCAAGAAAGATCAATCTAGTAGGCCAAACCAAACTGATAATTCGAAGAGACTTGCAAAGATAACCAATCATACATAAAAGAATTCAGAGAAGATTCAAATAATGTTCATAGATAAACTTGATCGTAAACCCACAATTCATCGGTCTCAACAAACACACCGCAAAAGAAGATTACATCGAATAGATCTCCACAAGAGAGGGGGAGAACTTGGTATTGAGATCCAAAAAGAGAGAAGAAGCCATTTAGCTAATAACTATGGACCCGAAGGTCTGAAGTAAACTACTCAGACTTCATCAGAGAGGCTATGGTGTTGATGTAGAAGCCCTCCGTGATCGATGCCCCCTCTCTTGTGGAAAAGGCCCCAAGATGGGATCTCACGGGTATAGAAAGTTGCGGCGGTGGAATTAGGGTTTTGGTTCCGTATATGGTAGTTTGGGGGTACGTAGGTATATATAGGAGGAAGAAGTACGTCGGTGGAGCAACATGGGCCCCACGAGGGTGGAGGGCGCGCCTGCGGGAGGGGGGGTAGGCGCGCCCCCTACCTCGTGCCCTCCTGGTTGCTTTCTTGACGTAGGGTCCAAGTCCTCTAGATCATGTTTGTTCCGAAAATCACGTTCCTGAATGTTTCATTCCGTTTGGACTCCGTTTGATATTCTTTTTCTGCGAAACTCTGAAATAGGCAAAAAAACAACAATTCTGGGCTGGGCCTCCGGTTAATAGGTTAGTCCCAAAAATAATATAAAAGTGTATAATAAAGCCCAATAATGTCCAAAACAAGATATAATATAGCATGGAACAATAAAAAATTATAGATACGTTGGAGACGTATCAAGCATCTCCAAGCTTAATTCCTGCTCGTCCTCGAGTAGGTAAATGATAAAAACAGAATTTTTGAAGTGGAATGCTACTTGGCATAATTTCAATGTAATTCTCTTAATTGTGGTATGAATATTCAGATCCGAAAGATTCAAGACAAAAGTTCAATATTGACATAGAAATAATAATACTTCAAGCATACTAACTAAGCAATTATGTCTCTTCAAAATAATATGGCCAAAGAAAGTTATCCCTACAAAATCATATAGTCTGGCTATGCTCCATCTTCACTACACAAAGTATTTAAATCATGCACAACCCTGATGACAAGCCAAGCAATTGTTTCATACATTTGGTGTTCTCAAACTATTTCAATCTTCACGCAATACATGAGCGTGAGCCATGGACATAGCACTATATGTGGAATAGAATGGTGGTTGTGGAGAAAACAAAAAGGGAGAAGATAGTCTCACATCAACTAGGCGTATCAACGGGCTATGGAGATGCCCATCAATAGATATCAATGTGAGTGAGTAGGGATTGCCATGCAACAGATGCACTAGAGCTATAAGTATGTGAAAGCTCAACACAAGAAACTAAGTGGGTGTGCATCCACCTCGCTTGCACACGAAGACCTAGGGCATTTTGAGGAAGCCCATCATTGGAATATACAACCCTAGTTCTATAATGAAAAATTCCCACTAGTATATGAAAGTGATAACATAGGAGACTCTCTATCATGAAGGTCATGGTGCTACTTTGAAGCACAAGTGTGGTAAAAGGATAGTAGCATTGTCCCTTCTCTCCTTTTCTCTCATTTTTTTATTTGGGCCTTTTCTCCTTTTTATGGCCTCTTTTTTAGTCCGGAGTCTCATCCCGAGTTTTGGGGGAATCATAGTATCCATCATCCTTTCCTCAGTTGGGACAATGCTCTAAAAATGATGATCACCACACTTTTTTATTTACTTACAACTCAACAATTACAACTCAATACTTAGAACAAAATATGACTCTATGTGAATGCCTCCATCGGTGTACCGGGATATGCAATGAATCAAGAGTGACATGTATGAAAAAATTATGAAGGGTGGATTTGCCACAAATACAATGTCAACTACATGATCATGCAAAGCAATATAACAATGATGGAGCGTTTCATAATAAATGGAATGGTGGTAAGTTGCATGGCAATATATCTCGGAATGGCCATGGAAATCCCATGATAGGTAGATATGGTGGCTGTTTTCAGGAAGGTATATGGTGGGTGTATGATACCGGCGAAAAGTGCGCGGTATTAGAGAGGCTAGCAATGGTGGAAGGAAGAAAGTGCGTATGATCCATGGACTCAACATTAGTCATAAAGAACTCATATACTTATTGCAAAAATCTATTAGTTACCGAAGCAAACTATTACGCGCATGCTCCTAGGGGGATAGATTGGTAGGAAAATACCATCGCTCGTCCCCGACTGCCACTCATTAGGAAGACAATCGATAAATAAATCATGCTCCGACTTCATCACATAACGGTTCACCATACGTGCATGCTACGGGAATCACAAACTTCAACACAAGCATTTCTCAAATTCGCAACTACTCAACTAGCACGACTCTAATATCACCATCTCCATATCTCAAAACAATTATCAAGTATCAAACTTCTCATAGTATTCAACACACTCATAAGAATTTTTTTATTAATCTTGAATGCCTAACATAATTAAAGCAAATTACCACGCTGTTTTGTAGGACTCAAAATAATCTAAGTGAATCATGAGAGAACAATAGTTTATATAAAATGAATCCACCACTGTGCTCTAAAAGATATAAGTGAAGCACTAGAGCAAAAACTATATAACTCAAAAGATATAAGTGAAGCACATAGAGTATTCTAACAATTTCAGAATCATGTGTGTCTCTCTCAAAAGGTGTGTATAGCAATGATGATTGTGGGAAACTAACAAATAAATAATCAAATAATACAAGACGCTCCAAGAAAGTCACATATCATGTGGTAAATAAAAATATAGCTCCAAGTAAAGTTACCGATGGAAGGATCTCGGTGTGAAAACCGGCGGATCTCGGGTAGGGGGTCCCGAACTATGCATCTAGGCCGGATGGTAACAGGAGGCAAGGGACACGAAGTTTTACCCAGGTTCGGGCCCTCTCGATGGAGGTAAAACCCTACGTCCTGCTTGATTAATATTGATGATATGGGTAGTACAAGAGTAGATCCACCACGAGATCAGAGAGGCTAAACCCTAGAAGCTAGCCTATGGTATGATTGTGTATGAATATGTTGCCCTATGTACTAAAACCCTCCGGTTTATATAGACACCAGATAGGGTTAGGGTTACATAGAGTCGGTTACAATGGTAGGAGATCTACATATCTGTATCGCCAAGCTTGCCTTCCACGCCAAGGAAAGTCCCTTCCGGACACGGGACGAAGTCTTCAATCTTGTATCTTCATAGTCCAGGAGTCCGGCTGAAGGTATAGTCCGGCCATCCGGACACCCCCTAATCCAGGACTCCCTCGGTAGCCCCTGAACCAGGCTTCAATGATGATGAGTCCGGCGCGCAGATTTTCTTCGGCATTGCAAGGCGGGTTCTCCTCCAAATTCCATGTACCTGTTGAATAAAATCCGTTTTCTTGTAAATGTTGCGCTCCTTGGCTTCTATGCCCAATAATGGCCGTCTCCCACGTGTCAAACGAATATGAAAAGTCTGAGTGTTTTTACATCCACACCCCTAGCTGCATAAATGAGCCGCCCATTTAAGGGGATGAGGATTTAGATCCAAACCACACCTTCTCCCTTTCGCGAGTGTTCATCAGAGCGCATCCGACAAAGGTCCATTCCACCATGGCCAGCCGCCGCAACTCCTCTCTTCGCCCTTCCAGCCCTAAGCCTGGATATTGGGAGAGATGCTCCATTCCGCATAGCGAGCTAGTGACGCTCCAGACCAAGGGGTTTCTCCCCCGGGCCTATATGGTCCCGGTTCGAGCCGGTCTTGCCCTTTATAATGGTGGAGAGCAAGCGGAGAGTGCCCCCAATCCCTCCCAAGGAGAGCGGGTATGCCTTGTCCCTTATCTAATAAGAGGGCTCGGATTTCCAATCCATCCATTTCTCCTGGGGCTACTGGAGTACTATGGCCTCCAGCTACACAATCTCACGCCCGCCTCCGTATTGCATATCGCGGGCTTCGTAGCCCTCTGCAAGCTGTTTTTGGGTGTTGAGGCTCATTTCGGGCTGTGGAAAGAGCTATTCTGCCTTGTGCCCCGTTCTAAGAAGGGGTCAATGTATCAAGTGGGCGGAGCCGAAGTGTGGCGCATCGCTGGGACCGGATACCTATCCGGAACCCCAAAGAAAGCGTCCGAGGACTGGCCTTCGGAATGGTTTTACATAGAAGACGTCCCGCTGCCGGATCCTGTCCGGATCGGCCTCCCTGAGTTTGACAGTGCCCCACTAAAGAAGCGCCTAAGTTGGCGTCCACGGAGCCCTCGGAGGGAAAGTAACAAGGACATTTTTACCTGATGGGCCGGATAAGATTGTTAGCTCATTCCGGACTGACTATGATCGGGGTCATGGCCGCATGCATCATGCGAGGGGTGCAGCCGCTACAGTATAGAGGCCACCCCATGTGGGACTTCAACGGGGAGGACGACACCACCCGCTATGGACATAAGAGGCCGGATTCGGCTGCGGCTCTAATAAAGACCTTGTCCGCTTTGTACAAGGGAGAAGAGGAGGATTTTCTCCGTGTCGACCCAAAGGGTGGATTTTCTATGTACAATCCTCCAAGCTGGGTAAGTGGTCGCATCTTGCCCATCCATTTTATATTCCCATTGTTAGATACTCAGTCTAGCGACTTCAACGCAGGAACTGCGCCAAGCTATTAAAGAAATAAACAGCCCTCCTCCACAACCTGAGGACCCAGGACAGTCCCTCGACCCGGACTCTCAAGAGGATCCGGACTTTTCGGTGGAGCTGATTGATGGAGTGTTCGATCAATTGAGCAAGGACAATGCCTTGGTGGCCATTACGGCTGATTACCCAGGGCTAATCCCGGCCTCCCAGAAACGGGAGGCCGAACCTGCGGCGACAAGCCAACGAGGGGCCGCAGGGCCCCGTGGGCAGAAAAGAGGTGCAGTCCGGACCAAGACGTTAGCGCAAAGGTATGACGCGCCCCCTTATCCTAGGTGTTACACCTTCAAGGAACATTAACACTCGTGCTCTCTTCAGGACAAAGAGACCTCGCCGAACTATATTCGGAGAGACTGCCAATCGCGCCTCCACCAGCCAGGCTCCAAAGCCTGGTCCGGAAGCGGAGCCGAACACAAGGCGCGCACCGGACGCTCCTCCGATGGAGGATGTGGACAGGTTGTCTGCCACCAACTCTGAGGTGGAGAGTGCCATGAACCACAGGCGTCGCCGGAAAATTCTTCGCGACGCTTGTTTCTCCCAAGAGGCGTTAGATGCCTTCAAGTCGGGAGATGCGTACCTCCGTGCCGCTCAAAATGGTGTAGCCAGAGCCACGGAGCAATATGTAAAAGACATACGGGTAAGAAAATTTTGGTAATTATATATGTACCAGTAGCCCTCGAGACTTGCAACAGTTAGAATAAATGATTTAAGGGTCATTTGTTATGCAGGTTCTTACAGAAAAGAATTCCCTACTGTCCAAGGAGCTGGAAGAATGCAAAGCCCAACTTGAGGCCGCACTAGCCGCGGCAGGGGAGCCCAAGGAGACCCCCTCTGGTAATATATACTTCGAAAGATAAGTATTTTGTGAAGCACGGCATGGGTGCGGATCTGACAAATGAAATTGCAGATGGCGCCGGATTGAATCCGGAAAGGCAACACCTCCTACGCCAGCTAAAGGCTGGTGAGAAGGTGCTGACAAAGGTGATGCGGGAGAAGAACGATCTCCAAGATGCCAACACCAAGCTGGGCATCGAGCTGAAAGATGTTCGTGCCCAGCTGTCAGACTCTGTTAAGGAGAATCAGCAGCTTCGGCGCGGCATATTTAGTAAGTGCTTGAACTAACCTTTGAAAGAAAGTTCGGCAGGGAAGTCGACTAATAGAGCAATGTCTGTAGGTGTGCTAACAGGTCGTCCTGCAGAGGAGATGCCCGGTTCTACGGGTGACCTTCTTCCCGAGCTCTCGCAACTGCTCGATCGAGTTCGGCAGGCGATGCAAGACGTCGGCCAGGCCCTGTGCCCATCCATCTCCATTCCCGAAGGTCTTGGAGAGCTTGCGGAGAAGCTAAAGGAAGCACGGCGGCGCTTCCGATTGTGGAAGATATCGGCCTGCCGTCAAGGTGCTAGGGAGGCCTGGGCCATGGTGAAGACGTGGTACACAAAGGCTGACCCCAACCACATGGCCGAGGTCGGTCCTGTAGGGCCCGATGGGAAGGAGATCCCTGTAAGCTTAGTATACGGCCAAGTAGAGTTGGCCGCAAAGTATTCCCAGGAGGACTGTAAATTAGACAGCCTATTAGATGGTATTGAAGAGGAATACAAACAGTCAAAATAACTATGAATTTAATTGACATTTATAATGCCTTCTAGCAGGATTGTAGATCATTTGTCATGGCCGACCTCTTCGCTTCAGCCTCGGGACCTAACAGTCCGGAGTGTGTCCAAATTCCCATGCGGTTATATAGGAACCAGGGAATGCACGGAGACCAGGCGTAGGGGTCATTAGTGTGTGAACAGATAAGTGCCCGGCTAGTTATGTTATATTACATGGTTAGTAAGAAACATCTTCTAGGGAGAATAGTTCCGTTAGGGGTTCCTTTCCCTGGGAGGCATGCCCTAAATTGCATGTCCATGCTGCAAAAAGAAACGCAGGAAAAACATCTGGGGGCGTATAGATAAATAAAATAAAAAAGATCATCTTTAGTTCACCGACTGAATATTCCCTTAAGAACGCTAGCTTTCGGCTTCACCCAGTCTGAGGTACACGTCCGGCTGACCCAGCAGTAACAATCGCAGAGGTGCTCCCTTTACCACCTAGCCGAACAATCGGGAACGTAGGGGTAAGCACAGGAGCCAGGCAACCCAGCTTGGCCAAAACTTAAGTCATATCGATGCATATAATGGTGAATAAAAGGTACATGCGGAAGTGTGACACATGTGTTGGGCATGAAGCCCGTATAAATAAGCTTCTGTTTAAAGAAGCCCCCAGGTTTAATGAGCGCGGATAGGGCATCACATTATGAGCCTTTAAAGGCTATAAGAGAGAGAGAGAGAGAGAGAGAGAAGAAGAGGAATGTAAGATAGAAAGTATATAAAAATGGACAGAGGAAGGAGACGAACACAGAGTCCGGCGCTAGGCATAGAATCTTCGGAGACGGGCTGCGTTCCATGGGTTCGGCTCGAGTCGGTTATCCGATGCATCTCGCAGGCGGTATGCTCCACCAGTCAGGACTTGGTCAATTATGAAGGGACCTTCCCACTTGGGCTTGAGTTTGTCCTTTTTCTTTTCCAGTAGTCGTACGTTGTAATTTTTGGCCCGTACTTCTCTGCTTTGGTATCTTCGAGCTTGCCGTTGATAGAATGCGGAACGGGCTTTTGCCATGTCACGCTCCTCCTCCAATGCGTCCAAGCTGTCCTGCCGATCGAGCTCGGCTTCTCTTTCTTCGTACATGCGCACTCGAGGTGAGTCATGAATTATGTCGCAAGGTAAAACTGCCTTTGCACCGTACACCATAAAGAATGGTGTGTATCCGGTGGTGCGATTCGGCGTGGTCCGCAGCCCCCAGAGTACGGAGTCGAGCTCCTCTACCCAGTGCGTGTTAGATTCCTTGAGGGACCGCACTAATCTGGGTTTGATGCCGCTCATGATGAGACCATTTGCATGTTCGACCTGGCCGTTAGTTTGTGGGTGATAGACAGAACCATAATCGAGCTTGATGCCCATGTTTTTGCACCAGAGTTTTACCTTGTCGGCCGTAAAGTTTGTGCCGTTATCCGTGATGATGCTGTGAGGGACGCCGTAATGGTGTACAACCCCGGATATAAAGTCTATCACCGGTACGGATTCGGCCGTCTTAACAGGCTTGGCTTCTATCCATTTGGTGAACTTATCCACCATGACTAGTAAGTATTTTTGCTTGTGGGTTCCGCCTTTAAGGGGTCCAACCATGTCAAGCCCCCAGACCGCGAAGGGCCAAGTGATGGGGATAGTTTGGAGGGTGGTGGGTGGCATATGGCTTTGGTTTGCAAAGAGCTGGCAACCGGTGCATCGTTGGACTAAGTCCTTGGCGTCTGCCCGGGCCGTCGTCTAATAAAAGCCTGTACAGAAGGCCTTTCTTACAAGGGACCGAGCTGCCGCGTGATGAACGCCGAGTCCGGCATGAATTTCAGCCAGGAGGTTCCGCCCTTCCTCTTCAGAGATGCACCTTTGAAGGACTCCGGTAGTGCTTTTCTTATAAAGCTCTCCCTTGTGGACTTTGTAGGCTTTGGATCGCCGCACTATGCAGCGTGCCTCATTTTGGTCCTCGGGGAGTTCCTGCCTAGTGAGGTAGGCGAGGAATGGTTCCATCCATGGGGCGATAACAGCCATTATTACGTGGGCTGAAGGTGTTATTTCGTTGGCAGAGCCTCCGATTGTGTCGGAATGTTCGGTGTCGGGCAGTGCGGTTGGGTCCGGGCTGTTATTGTTTGGCTCTCCTTCCCATACTACGGATGGCTTGAACAACCTTTCCAAGAAGATGTTGGGGGGGACTACATCGCGTTTTGCGCCGATGCATGCCAGGACATCTGCCGCCTGATTATTTTCCCGGGCTACATGGTGGAATTCAAGCCCTTCGAACCGAGCTGACATTTTTAGGACGGCGTTGCGATAAGCTGCCATTTTTGGATCCTTGGCATCGAAGTCTCCATTTATTTGGGATATTGCGAGGTTCGAGTCCCCGCGCACCTCTAGGCGTTGAATGCCCATGGGCACTACCATCCGGAGACCATGTAGAAGGGCCTCATATTCGGCTGCATTGTTGGAGTCCGTGTACATAATCTGGAGTACATATTGAACTGTGTCTCCTGTGGGGGACGTCAAAATGACGCCAGCCCCCAGTCCGTCCAACATCTTGGAGCCGTCGAAATGCATGATCCAATTTGAATATGTGCCGTACTCTTTAGGGAGTTCGGCCTCCGTCCATTCTGCGACGAAGTCGTCCAAGACTTGCGACTTGATGGCTCGCCGTGGCTTATAAGTTATGTCGAACCGGAGGAGCTCGATGGCCCATTTTGCAATCCGGCCCGTTGCGTCATGGTTGTTTATAATATCGTTAAGTGGTACTTCCGAGGCTACTATTATTTAACACTCTTGAAAGTAGTGTCGTAGCTTCCGGGATGCCATGAATACCGCGTACACAATCTTTTGATAATGTGGGTACCGTGATTTGCAGGGAGTGAGGACAGTGGACACATAATAGACCGGCTTTTGAAGGGGGAATTTGTGTCCGTCCGTTTCTCGTTCGACGACGAGCACTGCACTTACAACCTGATGTGTTGCTGCAATGTATAATAGCATTGGTTCGCCAATGTTTGGCGTGGCCAGGACTGGGTTTGTTGCTAGTATGGCTTTTATTTCATCAGTCCGGCCATGGCTGCATCCGTCCATTCGAAGTGTTCGGTTCACCGAAGGAGGCGGTAAAGGGGTAGGGCCTTTTCTCCCAAGCGGGAGATAAAGCGGCTTAGAGCCGCCACGCATCCGGTTAATTTTTGTATTTGTTTGAGGTCCTTTGGGATATCCAATTGTGACAGAGCTCGGTTCTTGGCTGGATTTGCTTCAATTCCTCTACCGGATACAATGAAGCCCAGGAGCTTTCCGGCTGGGATGCCAAAAACGCATTTTTCCGGGTTGAGCTTGATGTCGTATGTTTGGAGGTTATCGAATGTGAGCCTCAAGTCGTCTACTAGAGATTCGACATGTCTTGTTTTGACGACCACAACATCTACATATGCCTCCACTGTTTTGCCGATCTGGTTTGCCAGACATGTCTGAATCATGCGTTGTTATGTTGCGCCGGCGTTTTTGAGCCCAAAGGGCATTGTGTTGAAGCAGAATGGGCCGTATGGTGTGATAAATGCCGTTGCGGCTTGGTCTAATTCTGCCATCTTGATTTGATGGTAGCCGGAATATGCGTCGAGGAAACACAACGAGTCGTGTCCTGCGGTAGCGTCGATAATTTGATCGATGCGGGGGAGGGGGAAGGGATCCTTTGGGCAAGCCTTGTTAAGGTCTTTGGTACCATCACCAGGTTTGCTAGCCAGTCCGGATGTTTTATATCTCTGATGAATCCGGCCTCCAATAGCATTGCTAGCTCCTCTCCCATGGCCTGTCTCTTAGGTTCGGAAAAATGCCGAAGAGCTTGCTTGACATGTTTGAATTCTTTTAGGATATTTAAGCTGTGCTTGGCCAGCCTGCGTGGGATTCCTGGCATGTCTGAAGGGTGCCAGGTGAAAATGTCCTAGTTCTCTCGTAGGAACTCTCGTAGTGCAGCATCTACATCAGGGTTTAAATCTGCCCCGATGGAAGCTGTTTTATTGGGGTCCGTTGGATGGACCTGGAATTTGACTATTTCGTCCGCCGGTTTAAAGGAGGTGGACTTGGATCTTTTGTCGAGTATCACGTCATCTGTATTCACCGTGGAGCGCAGCGCAGTCAGTTCCTCAGCCGCTAGGGCTTCGGATAGTGCCTCAAGGGCTAGGTGCAGCTATCTTTTTTTTGGCGCGGAGTGCTATGTATGGATCACTAGCGAGAGTAATGATCCCGTTGGGCCCGGGAATCTTGAGTTTCATGTACCCGTAATGGGGTATTGCTTGGAAGATTGTAAACACTTCCTGCCCTAGCAGAGCGCGATAACCACTGCTGAACAGAGCCACATGGAACGTGACCTCTTCAGACCTGTAATTATCTGGCATGCCGAACACCACATATAGTGTGATTTTTCCTGTACAGTACTCTTCCCGACTAGGGATTATTCCTCTAAAGGTTGTGCTGCTTCGTTCAATGCGGTTCCAGTCTATTTTCATTTTTTGATGGGTTTCCATGTAAATGAGGTTCAATCCGCTGCTGCCGTCCATGAGTACCTTGGTAAGACGGAAGTCGTCCATTATTGGACTGAGGACCAATGCAGCTGGTACTCAGGTTGTTCGGAATTTAGGTTCATCACTAGCGTTAAAGGTAATAGCCGTGTCACTCCATGGGTTTATTGTTGCCACTTGGTAGATTTCGGCAAGGCTGCGGAGTGTCCTTTTTCACATGTTATTTGATGCGAAAGTCTCGAAGACTGTTAGTACCATATTGGTGTCTCTAGGGTGGCTTTCTGTGGCCTCCGAAATTAGGAGATCTTCGCCAATTTTGGCCACCTGTCGGAGTATCCGACATGCTCTAAGGCTGTGAGTTGGTGTGGCTTCATCTGTACTGTGAATTTTACAGGGTCCATTAAGCCATCCTTTCAATACGGTTCCATGCCCTATAGAGGGTTTTTGGTTTTTGGTGTTTGACCCGGGTGTCTGGCGATGATGCACCGTTTTATTTCACACTAGGTTTGCATTCAGGGCCGGATTGTCCCAAAATTTTATTTCGGTTTTCCAGGCGCTTTCCATCGCACAGTACTTTCGTACTATGGATACCAAGTCAGCAAAGCATGTAATATCATGGCCACTTATGGCATTGAGGATTCCCTTGTCCGTGCAATTATTGCAGAAGAATGAAATCGCGTCTTCCTCGCGGCAGTCCTTTATCCTGTTCATAACCAGGAGGAATCTGGCCCAGTAATGATATATTGTTTCTTCGGGCTCTTGCCTAATTTGGGATAGATCGCTAATGTTCGGGTGGGTGGGTGGAATTAAATCCGAAGCCTCACCCCATCTGAGGCTCAGAGGCCGAGGAATTTCTGAACTCAAAAATTTGGATTCCTGGATGTTATCCAATGAATCCAGTCCGTCGCCTAACTCTAAGTTCAGGTCTTGAGTGATATCCTCCCCTCCACGGGTATCCGGCTTGGAGGGATCGGGAATCCGGACGTAGCTAGTCCTTAAGATAGATGAGGGGTCGTCGCACTGTCCCTCTACCATGGCAACCTGATGGGTGACTTGGGGAGAGTTAATCTCTCTCAGATCGGGCTTGGGCCCAATCTGGTCGTAATCCGTAGCGACTCCCAGCGCGGCGATGCGATCCAAGAGCTCGTTTATGGAGGAGAGCTCCATTGGATCTAACTGCTAGGCGAGTTCCGAGTTGACATGAACATTGTTTTCGATGGCTCGAGAGGTCATTGTCGGCGCAGAAGCCGAACAGGCGGTCATAAGAAAACCACCTAGCCGGAGGGTTTGGCCGATAGCCAAAGCTCCCTTAGCAACCGTGCCGTCTTTAAAGATGGGGCGAGGCATCCTTCCTGATGGCGACGACACAGAGGAACTCTCAATGAAAGCACCAATGTCGGTGTCAAAACCGGCAGATCTCGGGTAGGGGGTCCCGAACTGTGCATCTAGGACGGATGGTAACAGGAGGCAAGGGACATGAAGTTTTACCCAGGTTCGGGCCCTCTCGATGGAGGTAAAACCCTACGTCTTGCTTGATTAATATTGATGATATGGGTAGTACAAGAGTAGATCCACCACGAGATCTCAGAGGCTTAACCCTAGAAGCTAGCCTATGGTATGATTGTGTATGAATATGTTTCCCTATGGACTAAAACCCTCCGGTTTATATAGACACCGGATAGGGTTCGGGTTACATAGAGTCGGTTACAATGGTAGGAGATCTACATATCCGTATCGCCAAGCTTGCCTTCCACGCCAAGGAAAGTCCCTTCCGAACACGGGACGAAGTCTTCAATCTTGTATCTTCATAGTCCAGGAGTCCGGCTGAAGGTATAGTCCGTCCATCCGGACACCCCCTAATCCAGGACTCCCTCAATGTGGTAAATAAAAATATAGCTCCAAGTAAAGGTACCGATGGAAGTAGACGAAAAGAGGGGAAGCCTTCTGGGCATCCCCAAGCTTTGGCTTTTAGGTGTCCTTAGGTTATCTTGGGGTGCCATGGGCATCCCCAAGCTTAGGCTCTTGTCACACCTTGTTCCATAATCCATCAAATCTTTTACCCAAAACTTGAAAACTTCACAACAGAAAACTTAAAGTAGAAAATCTCGTGAGCTCCGTTAGCGAAAGAAAAAAAACACCACTTCAAGGTACTGTAATGAACTCATTCTTTATTTATAATGGTGTTAAACCTACTGTATTCCAACTTCTCTATGGTTTATAAACTATTTTACTATCCATAGATTCAACAAAATAAGCAAACAACACATGAAAAACAGAATCTGTCAAAAACAGAACAGTCTGTAGTAATATGTAGCTAATGCAAGTTCTAGAACCCCCAAAAAATCTAAGATAAATTGATGTAAGTGAGGAATATATATATATTAATCATATGCAAAAAGAATTAACTAAATAGCAATTTCCAAATAAAATGGCAGCAATTCTCGTGAGCACTAAAGTTTCTATTTTCTACAGCAAGATTAAAAAGACTTTCCCCAAGTCTTCCCAACGGTTCTACTTGGCACAAACAGTAATTAAACACAAAAAACACAACCAAAACATAGGATAGATAAATTATTTATTACTAAACAGGAGAAAAAATCTCGGAATAAAAATAAAATTGGGTTGCCTCCCAACAAGCGCTATCATTTAACGTCCTTAGCTAGGCATAAAAGCAAGGATAGATTTAGGTATCTTTAGTTGGTAATTCTTTAATGATACATCTATCACCCTTAAGAGTTTATTTCCTTTTATCAATTATCAAACTTCTAGGCACAAAATCGAAACAATCATTAGTAGCAAACGGTTCCTTAATGATAGCAAAAAGATTGGGATGAATACTTATAGATTTGAGATCCGCAGTTTCCTTGCTAGAGGATTCACCCTTATTTTTTTAGGAACATACATAAGCTTGGTAATTTTAGTTGGAGGACTTGGAGTGTTCTTTACGGAATAAAAAGCGGTTCCCAAGTTGGTAATGATACCCTCAAGTTTATCGATTCTAGTGGAATCCTGATTTATTCTTTCATTAACTATGGGTTCCTTCTTCTTAATATTTTTCAAAGTGACTCCTACTTTAGATCCATATTGAGTAATTTGGTTGGGGATATTTTTATCCAAATTTTCAATTAACTCTATGGTAGCAACTTTATTTTCAATAATTTCAAGTTTTTGCATTACATGCTCCATAGTTAACATAGTTCCATTAACCAAATGAGGGGGTGAGCCAAACAAATCTATCATAGCATTATAGGAATGAAAAGTGTGGCTACCCAAGAAATTCCCTCCGGTAATGCTACAAGGACATATCTGTGCCAAGGAGTAGTGCCTACATAAAAATTGCGGAGGAAAACAGAAGTAGATTGCTTCCTGGTAGATCTATTTTGATCACTGCAAATTCTATACCAAACGTCTTTTAGATTTTCTCCTTCCCTTTGCTTAAAATTAAGAACTTCGTTTTCGGGAGACAACGGAGAAGATAGGGGACTAGCCATAACGACAAAGAAGCAATCCAACACACAAGCAAATAAGAGACGGGCAAAAAGAGGCAAATAGAGAAAGAGAAGGACGACGGAGAGAGAGAGAGAGAGAGAGAGAGAGAGAGAGAGAGAGGGCGAACAAAACGACAAGGGTGAAGTGGGGGAGAGGAAAACGAGAGGCAAATGGCAAATAATGTAATGCGGGAGATAAGGGTTTGTGATGGGTACTTGGTATGTTAACTTTTGCGTAGACTCCCTGGCAACGGCGCCAGAAATCCTTCTTGCTACCTCTTGAGCACTGCGTTGGTTTTCCCTTGAAGAGGAAAGGGTGATGCAGCAAAGTAGCTGTAACGCCCTCGATGCGGCTATAGCTCCCACGTGTCGAGGCACGACTTAGAGGCATAACCGCATTGAAAGCAATGTCGCAAGTCAGGCAATCATTACAACATCCCATGTAATACATAATAAAAGGGGGAGATAACATAGTTGGCTTACACTCGCCACGTCACATCAGAGTACATAAATAACATCCATCAAACAAACACTCATGGCCCGACTACGGCGCCAAAATAGAAAAGACCCCCAACATGCGACAAGGTCCTGAATCGATAACCCCAACTAGGCACCACTACTGATCATCTGGAAAGGACACGTAGTAACGCTGAGAGTCCTCGTCGAACTCCCACCTGAGCTCGTAATCGTCAACTGGAGCGGAAACACCTGGACCTGCATCTGGAGTTGTAGTATCTGTGAGCCACAGGGACTCAGCAATCTCACACCCACGCGATCAAGACTATTTAAGCTCATAGGAATGGGCAAGGCAAATATAAGTGGAGCTGCAGCAAGCGACTAGCATATGTGGTGGCTAACTTATACGCAA
>NC_057797.1:522428944-522430604 GCF_018294505.1 Triticum aestivum
TAGGAGAGTCCAAATGAGGTGCGGTTTTCGCCCACACGATCGTGATCGAACGCTCTAGGACATGGAGCAGAGTTTGGTGGGTTTTGGGCCAAATTTGGGGGGTGTTGGGCTGCAACACACACGAGGCCTTTTCGGTCCCTCGGTTAACCGTTGGGGTATCAAACGAAGTCCAAATGACCCGAAACTTGACAGGCGGTCTACCGGTAGTAAACCAAGGCCGCTTGGCAAGACTCGGTCCAATCCGGAAATGTTTAAACCCCACACAAGAAAGAAAGCTAGAAATGACCACCGGAGGAGAACGAAACGCCGGAATGCAAAACGGACAACGGGGAAAATGCTCGAATGCATGAGATGAACATGTATGCAAATGCAATGCACGTGATGACCTGATATGAGATGCATGAAAACGAAAACAACACACACGAAGACAAAGACCCAACCCGAGAAATAAATATAACTTAGCGCCGGAGACGGCAAGAGTTGGATACAAATATGGAAAGTTACATCTGGGGCGTTACAGTAGCGTAAGTATTTCCCTCAGTTTTTGAGAACCAAGGTATCAATCCAGTAGGAGGCCATGCACGAGTCCCTCGCACCTACACAAACAAATAAAATCCTCGCAACCAACGCAATAAAGGGGTTGTCAATCCCTTCACGTTCACTTACAAAAGTGAGATCTGATAGATATGATAAGATAATATTTTTGGTATTTTTATGATAAAGATGCAAAGTAAAGAAAGCAAAATAAACGGAAAAGGAAATAGCTTGTTGACAGAAGATTAATATGATGGAAAATAGACCCGGGGGCCATAGGTTTCACTAGTGGCTTCTCTCAAGAGCATAAGTATTACGGTGGGTAAACAAATTACTGTTGAGCAATTGGAAGAATTGAGCATAGTTATGAGAATATCTAGGTAAGATCATGTATATAGGCATCATGTCCGAGACAAGTAGACCGACTCCTGCCTGCATCTACTACTATTACTCCACACATCGACCGCTATCCAGCATGCATCTAGAGTATTAAGTTCAAAAGAACAGAGTAACGCTTTAAGCAAGATTACATGATGTAGAGGGATAAACTCATGCAATATGATATAAACCTCATCTTGTTATCCTCGAAACAATACAATGGGTGCCTTGCTGCCCCTACTACCACTGGGAAAGGACACCGCAAGATTGAACCCAAAGCTAAGCGCTTCTCCCATTGCAAGAAAGATCAATCTAGTAGGCCAAACCAAAATGATAATTCGAAGAGACTTGCAAAGATAACCAATCATACATAAAAGAATTCAGAGAAGATTCAAATATTGTTCATAGATAAACTTTATCATAAACCCACAATTCATCGGTCTTAACAAACACACCGCAAAAGAAGATTACATCGAATAGATCTCCTCAAGAGAGGGGGAGAACTTTGTATTGAGATCCAAAAAGAGAGAAGAAGCCATCTAGCTAATAACTATGGACCCGAAGGTCTGAAGTAAACTACTCACACTTCATCGGAGAGGCTATGGTGTTGATGTAGAAGCCCTTCATGATCGATGCCCCCCCCTCCCGGCGGAGCTCTGGAAAAGGCCCCAAGATGGGATCTCACGGGTACAGAAAGTTGCGGCAGTGGAATCAGGGTTTTGGCTCCGTATATGGTAGTTTGGGGGTA
>NC_057797.1:522749030-522756139 GCF_018294505.1 Triticum aestivum
CGCGGTGAGCGGCGGCGCGCGGCCACATGGCAGCATCTGACTGGGCACGGGGGTGGAGGACGTTGTCCGGCCCGCTCCGGACACGTCCGGCGGCGGCGAATCTGGGATTTTTAGGGTTAGGGGGGAGAGGATCCGCGAATTTGGAATGGGGGTGTATATAGAGGCATAGAGGGAGCTAGGAGAGTCCAAATGAGGTGCGGTTTTCGGCCACGCGATCGTGATTGAACGCTATAGGACATGGAGCAGAGTTAGGTGGGTTTTGGGCCAAAAAAAGAGGGGTGTTGGGCTGCAACACACACGAGGCCTTTTCGGTCCCTCGGTTAACCGTTGGAGTATCAAACGAAGTCCAAATGATACAAAACTTGACAGGCGGTCTACCGGTAGTAAACCAAGGCCGCTTGGCAAGTCTCGGTCCAATCCGGAAATGTTTAATCCCCACACACAAAAGAAAGATAGAAATGACCACCGGAGGAGAACGAAGTGCCGGAATGCAAAATGGACAACGGGGAAAATGCTCGAATGCATGAGACGAACACGTATGCAAATGCAATGCACATGATGACATGATATGAGATGCATGACAACTACAACAACACACGGGGACAAAAACCCGAACCCGAGAAAATGAAATAACTTAACGCCGGAAATGGCAAGAGTTGGAGTACAAATTGGGAAAGTTACATCCGGGGTGTTACAACACTCCACCACTACAAAAGGATCTCGTCCCGAGATCTAGGACTGAAAGAACGCCGGGTACTCAGAACGGAGGTGATCCTCGCGTTCCCAGGTAGCTTCACGGTCGGAATGGTGTGACTACTTGACTTTGAGAAATTTGATTGACTTGTTGCGAGTCTTGCGTTCAGTCTCTTCAAGAATAGCAACTGGGTGCTCACGATAAGAGAGATCTTCTTGGAGCTCAATGTCCTCGAAGTTGACGGTGCGGTCCGGAGTCTTGAAGCACTTTCGAAGCTGAGAGACATGGAACACGTCATGAACATTTGCAAAGTTTGAAGGAAGCTCGAGTTGATAGGCGAGGTCGCCTCTCTTGCTGACAATCTTGAAAGGTCCCACGTATCTAGGGGCAAGCTTCCGTTTGATACCGAAGCGACGAGTACCTTTCATAGGAGAGACACGGAGGTAAACATGATCTCCGATTTCGAAAGCCAAATCACGGTGCTTACTATCATAGTAGCTCTTCTGGCGGGATTGGGCTGCTTTGAGGTTATCTTGAATGACTTTGCACAATTCTTCTGCTTCTCTGATTAAGTCATTACCCAAAAGCTGATGTTCACCGGTTTCAGACCAGTTGAGAGGGGTACGGCACTTCCTGCCATACAGAATTTCAAAAGGGACCTTGCCCGAACTTGCTTGAAAACTGTTGTTGTAGGAGAATTCAGCATAAGGAAGACAATCCTCCCACTTCATGCCGAAGGAGATCACACAAGCCCTGAGCATATCTTCAAGAATCTGGTTGACACGCTCGACTTGACCGCTTGTTTGAGGATGGAAAGTTGTGCTGAAGCGGATGTTCGTGCCCATGGCCTTCTGAAAAGAATCCCAAAACTTCGAGGTAAAGATGCTGCCACGGTCTGAAGAGATCACTTGAGGAATACCGTGCAGAGAGAAAATACGAGAGGTATAGAGTTCCGCCAATTGAGCTGCAGTGATCGACTCTTTGATAGGCAGAACGTGAGCCACTTTGGTGAGTTTGTCGATGACAACGAATATAGCATAATTGCCACGCTTGGACTTTGGAAACCCAGTCACGAAGTCCATTTCAATGTGGTCAAACTTCCGTTCTGGAATGGCAAGATGTTGGAGGAGACCAGCTGGCCTTTGGTGTTCTGCCTTCACTCTTCTGCAGACATCACATTCATTCACGAATTGAGCGATCTCGCGCTTCATTCGAGTCCACCAATAAGCTTGCTTGAGGTCCTGATACATCTTCGTGCTCCCAGGGTGGATGGAGAGGAGAGAATTTTGAGACTCGTTCATGATCACTTTACGGAGGTCACCTTTGGGTACAACAATACGATCCTCGAAGAAGAGAGTGTCCTTGTCATCAAGGCGGTAGCACTTGTACTTGGACTGACTCTTGGCAATCCCAATCTTCACCTTTTTCACCATAGCATCAAGAAGCTGGGCTTGGCGAATCTGGTCTTCCAAGGTAGGAGAGACTAGAAGGTTAGCGAGGAAACCTTGAGGAACAACTTGCAGATTAAGTTTGCGGAAGGCTTCACAAAGCTCAGGTTGATAAGGCTTGAGAATCAGACTGTTGCAGTAAGCTTTCCTGCTCAATGTGTCAGCAATCACATTGGCCTTGCCTGGAGTATACTCAATACTCGTATTATACTCTTGAATCATTTCGACCCATCGAGTTTGCCCGAGGTTGAGATTAGGCTGAGTGAAGATGTACTTGAGACTCTTGTGATTAGTGAAAATGTCCACTTTTCTTCCCAATAGAATATGTCTCCAAGTCAAAAGAGCATGCACAACTGCCGCCAACTCGAGATCATGAGTGGGGTAGTTCTTCTCATTAGGCTTCAACTGGCGAGAGGTATAAGCAACAACTTTCTTCTCTTGCATCAATACTGCGCCAAGACCTTGGAGAGAGGCATCACAAAAGACCTCATACGGTTTGGATTCATCAGGCGGAGTCAATACTGGAGAAGTGATCAATTTCTCTTTCAAAGTGTTGAAAGCAATATCACACTCCGGAGACCAAATGTACTTGACGTGCTTCTGGATAAGATTTGAGAGAGGCTTTGCGATTTTTGAAAAGTTTTCAACGAATCTTGGGCAATAGCTTGCGAGACCGAGAAAACTGCGGAGTTGCTTCACGTTCTGAGGAGGTTCCCAATTCACAATTGCAGACACCTTCTCAGGATTCACGGCAATGCCCTTGGCAGAGATGATATGACCAAGATAAAGAACCTCATCGAGCCAAAATTCACACTTGGAGAACTTGGCGTAGAACTGATGTTCCCTGAGCTTATCGAGAACCAAACGCAAGTGCTTGGCATGATCTTCCTTGTTCTTGGAGAAAACCAGAATGTCGTCGAGATAGACCAAAACGAAGTCATTGGTGTAGGCGTTGAAGATGAAGTTCAACATTCGAGAGAACGTCGGAGGAGCGTTGGCGAGACCAAAAGACATGACAGTGTATTCATATGAACCAAAGCTTGTTCTGAATGCTGTCTTGGGAATATCTTCTTCACGAATGCGAATCTGGTGATAACCCATACGGAGATCAAGCTTGGAGAATACTTCGGCACCTTTGAGTTGTTCGAACAGCTCATTGATGTTGGGAAGTGGGTATTTGTTCTGGATGGTCTTCTTGTTCACTGAACGGTAATCAACACAAAGACGGTCCGTTCCATTCTTCTTCTTCACAAAAATAACACCACAACCCCACGGAGAAGAACTAGGCCGGACGAGACCCATTCTTTCTTGCTCATCGAGTTGCTTCTTCAGCTCCTTCAACTCTTCAGGTCCGAGCTTGTATGGACGTTTGCACACAGGCTCCGTGCCAGGCTCAAGATCAATAACGAATTCAACTAGCCGGTGCAGAGGCATTCCTGGGAGCTCTTCTGGAAAGACGTCTTGATATTCGCAAACGACTGGAATTTGAGAGATAGCATCGAGTTCACCCTTCTTATTGAGAGAAAACAGACGGATGGTATCATCACGAGCGGCAATGACAATTATATCCTCAGACGAATGAGTCAATTGAATCTGACTGGCTGCACAATCAAGATGTGCCTTGTGCTTATAAAGCCAATCCATTTCGAGAATAAGATCAATATCCGAGTTACCAAGAACCACCGGAGAAGAGAGAAACTTGTAATCGCCCAATGTGATAGAAACATCTGGGGCAATAGCGCTTGCATTCATGAATTTACCCGGAGAAACAACAGATAACTGTCTAGGCAAATCTTGCAAAGGCAACTCATGCTTAGAAACAAATGGCCTCGAGATGAAACAATGCGATGCACCTGTGTCAAAAAAACTTTAGCTGGAATATCATTAACAGGAAGGTTACCCATGATGACATCTGATGAGTTCTCTGCCTGAGCTGTATTCATCAAATTGACCTTGACGGCTTGGGGTTATGCTTGACCACAACTGTACTTGCCGATCTCACAGGAGGAGGAGGGGGAAGGCGCCTCTGGTTGAAACACTTGTTGGCATAGTGACCCTTCTGTTGGCACTTGTTGCACGTGACTTCTGAAAGCGGACGGTGATACGGAGCACTCGATCTTGGAGCTTGAGACGAAGTCTTGTTCTGAAAGCCAGGGTTGGGTGGGTGGGAAGAACCACTGCCACCTTTGCTCTTCTGCTGATACGGCTGACGGAATGGAGGAGGAGGAAGCCAAAACTTCTTCTGCTTGGCCACTTGAGTAGAGGAAGAAGGAGTAACATCTCTGGCTCGCTTCTTGGAAGCATCACACCTCAACTGAGCAGCCTCTTGCTTCAGTGCCATGTTGTAGAACTCATCGTACCTCAAGGGCTCAAAGAGAACAAGAGCGAGCTGGATATCTTCTCTGAGACCACCCCTGAACTGGTATATCATGCTCTTCTCATCAGGGACGTCCTGCTTAGCAAAGCGGGCGAGCTTCTGGAACAACTTGTTGTAGTCATAGACAGACAAAGAGCCTTGCTTCAGATTGCAGAATTCCTCACGCTTGCTTTCAACCACGCTCTGCGGAATATGATGAGCTCGGAAATCTCGACGGAAATCATCCCAAGTGATAACACGTCCACCTCTGGAATCCTTGTACTGCTGGAACCATTCTGCAGCTTGATCTTTGAGTTGGAAGGAAGCGAACTTAACAAAGTCCTCAGGCCTGACGTTACTGCACTCGAAATGCTTGCACAGATCCACAAGCCAATCGTCAGCATCGGTTGCCTCAACACAATTGCTGAAAGTCTTTGGCCCGTTAGCAAGGAACTGGTTGAGTGTAGCAAAGTGACTCTAATTGCTGCCTTGATTCCCATGACTGCCTTGATTGCGCTCTTGAAGAATTTGCATGATCAACTGTGTATTTGCATTGGTTGTCGCCATCATAGCTTGCCATGCCTCCGGAGGAGGTGGAGGTGGTGGCGGATCAGGATTCGGAGTTGTGCGTGTTGGAGGAGCCATCCTGAAGAGGTTGACCACCATTAGCACATTGACAGACAAATAATGAAGCTGAAACCAACGGAATGAAAATTGCAACATATAGTCTTCACATCCGAACAAAATGAACGATTGCATTCCTCTTGAAATGGTCACATATCCATAAATTGAGAAGCCACGTAGAATTAAGGCAGAGAAATAAATCAACAAAGTACGAATCAAGAACGAATAATCGGTAAGAAATCCCAATCTCAAACCAATATCCGTGGAAGAAGAACTAGAGCTACTAGAATTCCCACCTATGAAACTCCCGAACCTTTCCGGTTATGCAATCAGGTGTTGGGGATACAGGGGAAGCATAATATCTCACCCAAACTAGGAAATCCTACATCCAGCTGTAACCAAGAAACCTTCGGAAACCATCTACCTCAACCTTCGAAAAGCATCCGTTATGCAAGTTATGGCGATACTCCCGAACTCCCGCCCCAGTACTGGGTGGCGTCGAGGTTATCTCACCAAAGAACTGCATAAAAGAGATTTTTGATGTCGGTGTACTAGACTCAGGTATTCCAGAACTGCAATAAATTATGAAGACAACACCTCAGACCTCAACTCCCCGGGACACTTCCACTAAACCCCTGACAGGAGGCACCAAGACAATGTTCTCATCATAAAACCATCGGAACGATTCCAAGATACCCGCATGATCCTAAAAAAATTTTAGTGAAATTTGAGAAGAGAAGAGTCAAAACTCTACGTCAGGATGCCTTACCAGAGCAATGAGGAGACTGGGAAGTAAAAATAATTCCTAAGCTCTCCGATATATAATTCCTAAATAACTCAAAACATTTTTCTAGACACAACTCGGCCGCTAAAAACGATCAAGCAATGGGGCTCCTAAGGTCGGGGAAGGATCTGATTACCAACTTCTAACACCCTCGATGCGACTATAGCTCCCACGTGTCGAGGCACGACTTAGAGACATAATCGCATTGATGGCATATGTCGCAAGTTAGGCAATCTTCACAAACATCCCATGTAATGTAATAATAAAAGGGGAGATGACATAGTTGGCTTACACTCGCCACATCAATCAAGTACATAAATAACATTACATCATCCAAACACTCATGGCCCGACTACGGCGCCAAAATAAAAGAGAACCCAACATGCGACACGGTCCCAATCACCCCCAACTGGGCACCACTATTGATCATCGGGAAAGGAAACATAGTATCGTTGAGAGTCTTCGTCGAACTCCCACTTGAGCTCATACGCGTCTGCTGGAGTGGAATCATCGGGCCCTGCATCTGGTGTAATAGTAATCTGTGAGCCACAGGGACTCAGCAATCTCGCACCCTCGCGATCAAGACTATTTAAGCTTATAGGTAAGGCAGGGTGAATATGAGTGGAGCTGCAGCAAGCGACTAGCAAGTATGGTGGCTAACTTATTCGCAAAAGAGAGCGAGAAGAGGAGGCAAGGCGCGAGTGAGAAACTAGAGAGCAACCTACGCAAACATTACTCCATCATCGTGTCCACTTCCCGGACTCCGCCGAGAAGAGGCCATCACGGTAACACACTCGATTGATTCATTTTAATTAAGTTAAGGTTCAAGTTATCTACAACCGGACATTAACAAATTCCCATCTGCCCATAACCATGGGCACGGCTTCCGAAAGTTCAATCCCTACAGGGGAGTCCCAACTTAGCCCATGACAAGCTCTCACGGTCAACAAAGGAATAGACCTCCTCCCAAGACGTTCCGATCAGACTTGGTATCTCGGTAATTCAAGACACTTCAACAGGTTAAAACAAGACCAGCAACACTGCTCGAATGTGCCGACAAATCCCGATAGGAGCTGCACATATCTCTTTCTCAGGGCACACTCAGATGAGCCAGACGTCGGGTAGGCCAGCCCAGAGTTGCCCCTGGTAGCCCCGGACATCGCTCGGTGGGACCAACACTCAGAGGAGCACTGGCCCGGGGGG
>NC_057797.1:522756301-522758505 GCF_018294505.1 Triticum aestivum
ATGACCCTTGAGTTTGCAGAACCCAAGGGAAAGAAAAGGCTAGGTGGTAAATGGTAAGACCAATGTTGGGCATTTATGGAAAAGCTTTAATCAAGGCGAACTATCAAGGGGTTCCCATTCTAACCCAACCGCGTAAGGAACGCAAAAATCCAGGAACATAACACCGATATGACGGAAACTAGGGCGGCAACAGTGGAACAAAACACTAGGCGAGGGGCCGAGCCTTCCACCCTTGACCAAGTATATAGATGCATTAAGATAACATGGCAATATAATGATATCCCAACAAGTAAATAAAAGATGTTCCAACAAGGAACAGCCTCCGATCTTCACCTGCAACTAGCAACGCTATAAGAGGGGCTGAGCAAAGCGGTAACATAGCCAATCAACGGTTTGCTAGGACAATGGTGGGTTAGAGGTTTGACATGGAAATTTGGGAGGCTTGGAAGCAAGTGGTAGGCATCGTAGCAATGGCATAGCAAAAGAGCGAGCAAACTAGCATAGTAAAGATAGTAGTGATTTCGAGGGTATGATCATCTTGCCTGCACAGTTGTCAGAGTTGACTGGATCCTCAAAAGCAAACTCAACGGGCTCCTCGTTAGCGAACTCGTCTCCCGGCTCTACCCAAACAAGACAAACAAGCAACAAGGATACAATCAACCACGTGCAAGAACAAGCAACAAGATGAAATGATGATATGCTATGCGGGATGCGATGCGGGATGCAAAATGCAAGATATGACAAGAAATGCATGAACCTGGCCTCAACATGGAAATCCAAGTGTGCAACTGGAAAGATGAGATGAAATCGCTTGAAAACGATATAAAGAACGCCGGAATCGGAGTTACGGTTTGGAAATGGCAAGCGATTCAAAAATGACACCGGTCTGCGATTTACAGCAAGTAGGCATCTAAATGCAATGAGGTGAACATGCTTCAGCCACCAAACATGGCATAAAAATATATGGCAGGGATTCACACAAGATGCTTAACAAAAGTCTAGCACTGAGCTACGGCCAATTCATCCATTAGGAGTTCCAAACAAGCATGGCAAAAACGCAAATGGTAAAACAGATCTCAGACTTAGTGAAATTAACACTTGTCTGGAATTTCAGATCATATAGCCCTCTTCGGAGCAACAAAACAATATGCTACAGGACCTGAACATGACAAAGAAATACATGGCATGGAGCTACTCAACAAGCTTAACAAAAGTCCCTTAGTGACCTTGAGCCAAAAGGGATCACAAAATATACTAACAAGCACACGAACATAGCAAAAACATAATCAGTTTTCAGACTTAGTGAAAACTGGGACATGCTGAAACATAACTCATGAAGGCATGTTTACGAGCTCGATGCACTCACTACAAAGCAAGTCATGGCAAGACAAGCATACACCCACAAAGAAGGCACAAAATCCAAGCTAGACATGGCCAGAACAATGGCATATCATGCACGGATCAACTACAATAACATCGACAAAATCGCAAACAAGTTGACGATCTGCCCAGATTCACAACGAAGCAAAAGTAGAGCTCGATTGACTCAAGCTAGGGTGCTCCATAATTGCAAAAAAAGACATGGATGGATAGCTCACTACAAGGTTAACAAAACGCCCTTACTGATCATCCTCAAAAGAGACACGGATCACTAGGAAACAACAAGAACATATGGCATCATGAGCTAAACAATCCCAGGACTTAGTGAAATCACTAAGTCCCTGAAAACAGAATTAGCAAGTGCACCACTTTGCAAGATTGCACAAGTCACCACACACATCCTAAAAATACATGGGTTGCACCTCTGGATAGATGACAAAACCCTTAACAAAACACATGAAGAACTCACGGGCATATCGTGCACACATTAATCATGGCAAAAATGACAAAAGTGCTAAACGGAGTAACAGATCTGACAATTATCTCAAGTAGCCCTCTTCTAACAGCATTTCGGGCATCAAGATGAGCTCAAATGAAAATGATGCAATGGAATGAAATGATTTATTCTCTGAGGCGAACATTTTGATATGCTATATGCATGAATCGGAGCTACGGATGCAAAGTTACGGGGCCTCGAACATGGGCATATGAACTAAAAATATCCAGGACTTGGTGAAAAAAAACTACCCCGGATCAGATCTAGGGTTTCGGGGCACGCAGCCCGAGGCGGCGGCGGTACTGTTCACGTCGGAGCCGAGGTCACC
>NC_057797.1:522758863-522787002 GCF_018294505.1 Triticum aestivum
ACGAGTAGAGGCGGCGTCGGCCACGGAGAAGAAGGGCGGCGCGGGCGGTGAAGGACGACCCGGGCGGCGGCGGCTACGGGCCTCAGGGGCCGGCTGCGGGCCTCCCGGGCCGGCGCGGTGAGCGGCGACACACGGCCACGTGGCAGCGTCTGACTGGGTGCGGGGGCGGCGGACGTTGTCCGGCCCACTCCGGACACGTCCGACAGCGGCGGATCTGGGATTTTTAGGGTTAGGGGGGAGAGGATCCGCGAATTTGGAATGGGTGGGGGGTGTATATATAGGCATAGAGGGAGCTAGGAGAGTCCAAATGAGGTGCGGTTTTCGGCCACGCGATCGTGATGGAACGCTCTAGGACATGGAGCAGAGTTAGGTGGGTTTTGGGCCAAAAAAGAGGGGTGTTGGGCTGCAACACACACGAGGCCTTTTCGGTCCCTCGATTAACCGTTGGAGTATCAAACGAAGTCCAAATGATACGAAACTTGACAGGCGGTCTACCGGTAGTAAACCAAGGCCGTTTGGCAAGTCTCGGTCCAATCCGGAAATGTTTAATCCCCACACACGAAAGAAAGATAGAAATGACCACCGGAGGAGAACGAAGCGCCGGAATGCAAAACGGACAACGGGGAAAATGCTCGAATGCATGAGACGAACACGTATGCAAATGCAATGCACATGATGACATGGTATGAGATGCATGACAACGACAACAACACACGGGGACAAAAACCCGAACCCGAGAAAATAAAATAACTTAACGCCGGAATTGGCAAGAGTTGGAGTACAAATTGGGAAAGTTACATCCGGGGTGTTACATATCCCGTCGCCATTGCCTTCTTTGGGTGTATCCACCATGTATATGTCATATGACGAGGTGGCTTTCCAGTGCCCTATAGGTGCTGGTTCATGTTCGTCTCCTACATCGTCGTCCATACCATCGATGTCTTCGGAGTCGAAGTCGAGCATGTCGGTTAAATCATCGATAGTGGCTACGAAGTGCGTGGTGGGTGGGCGTCGAATTTCTTTGTTGTCCGCATCCCAATCATGTTGGCCATAATCCGGCCAGGGCTCTCCTGACAAAGAGAGAGACCTTAGTGAATTCAGAATGTCGCCGAAGGGCGAGTGTTGAAAGATATCCACGGCAGTGAATTCCATGATCGGCGCCCAATCGGATTCGATTGGCAGGGGCGCAGATGGTTCGGAGTCCGGAAAAGAGTCCGACACCTTGGAGTCATGGGCTGCGCAGAGGGTTAGGCTGGTGTTCGGCTCAATCGCCGTTGAGACTGCAGCCCCTGAGGCGGTGTCTAACCACCCGTCCTCGACTGGCGCAGTTGGCTCCAACCTAAAGGTCGGAGCTGATGCGGGCGCAGCCTCTGGGGTACTGTTCGGCGGCAGAGCTAGGTCATACCCATCACGACAGTGCGGAGCGCCCGACTGTGGCTCAAATCCGTCGAAGATCAAGTCTTCATGGATGTCGGCCATGTAGTTCAAACTTCCAAATCTGACCTGATGGCCAGGGGCGTAGCTTTCAATCTGCTCCAGATGGCCAAGCGAATTAGCCCGCAGTGCAAAGCCGCCGAATACGAAGATCTGTCTGGGGAGAAAAGTCTCACCCTGGACCGCATCGCTATCGATGATAGTAGGAGCCATCAAGCCTAACAGCGACAACACAGAGGAGCTCTCAATGAAAGCACCAATGTCAGTGTCAAAACTGGCGGATCTTGGGTAGGGGGTCCGAACTGTGCGTCTAGGCCGGATGGTAACAGGAGGCAGGGGACATGATGTTTTACCCAGGTTCGGGCCCTCTTGATGGAGGTAAAACCCTACGTCCTGCTTGATTGATATTGATGATATGGGTAGTACAAGAGTAGATCTACCACGAGATGAGAGAGGCTAAACCCTAGAAGCTAGCCTATGGTATGATTGTATGTTGTGGTTGTTGTTCTACGGACTAAAACCCTTCGGTTTATATAGACACCGGAGAGGGTTAGGGTTACACAAGGTCGGTTACAAAGGAGGAGATATCCATATCCGTATTGCCTAGCTTGCCTTCCACGCCAAGTAGAGTCCCATTCGGACACGAGACGAAGTCTTCAATCTTGTATCTTCATAGTCTAACAGTCTGTCCAATGGAGATAGTCCGGCTGTCCCGAGACCCCCTAATCCAGGACTCCCTCAGCAATCTTGTGCTCCGGCTGATGCAGCGAACAGCCGGCCAGCACAAGCTCTCGGCCCCTTGGGAGGGCCCCTTTGTCATCAGCAGAGCTTTAGGCAATGACTCCTACTACTTAATCGACGCGTAGAAGCCGAAGGCACGCAAGAGAGATGATTCCGGCAAGGAGTCAAAACGACCATGGAACGCCAATCTCCTCTGAAGATTTTACAGTTAAAAAGCAGTATGTAGCATGCTACCTTTTGTACTAAGTACGAGACAAAGGGTCCCCCGAGGAGCACTTGGGGACTACCCTCTTTTATCTATGAATGATGAGTATAACGCATATGATTATGTTACTACATTTGATTTTTCGTCCGGCACCGGGATCGACCAGTCGGCCCAGGGACTCGCCACCTCGAGTTATATATAAAGTTCTGCCTGCAGTCAGAGAAGTAGTTTGCCAGCACCCAAGCCCCCTCTTGTCAAAAGTCGCAGCTCGAAGAATCGACTGTCCGATTGGCAAGAGCCAAGGGCAGGAAAGGATGCCCACACGAAAAAGGCTAAGGACTAACGAACTTATATAACGCAAGCTGGCCTCCCGCCCCGCCAACCGGCTACCAGAGCAGCCGGCTGGTCGGCTTCCCGTTCACCTTGCTGCAATCTAAGAAAACTCGAGTACTTGTCTTCCCAAACGACCAAGTCCTTCTCCAGCCACAGACTACAGAGCAGCTGTCCGGCTGGGAAGGCGGTGGCCAAGGGAAGGCGGCAAAGGAAAAAGGCAAAAGGATGAAAAGCAAACATGAACGGAAGCCAAACACATGCATAATTATATTTACACAAAAGACCTTCAAAAGGCCAGCATTCAACATAGTTTGAATACACCCCCAGTGGGTGGAACTGCGCAAATTTAATAAAAGTTGTTCAAAAGAGTAACAAGCAGGAAATCAAGGACGGCAGATCAGGCCAAGGGAACGACGGGCGAGTTGGGCAGGTTGGTGGAGACGGTAGTGCCGGCTGGAGGACTGACCGGCTGGCGAATCTCGGCATGATCATCACCTCTTGCAGGCGGCGCGCTTGCATGTGCCTCATTGCTGGAGGCACAATCAGGCTGAGGCGGGCTGGTCGCTTCGCTGTCTGGCACAACTTCTTCACCATCCTCTCCCTCTTCCTCTTCGCCCTCATCGCTGGAAGCAATCTCCTCCACCGAGTCCTCACCTTCTGCCGGGTTCAGCCCGAACCACTCCTCCGGCTAAGCGACACCGGCATCATCCACCTCAGGGGCAAAGGCGCTGGTGTCGGTGTACTCGGCGATCGCTGAGGCGCGCTGGACGATAGCCGGCCGCACCACCTCCAGCTCCTCATCGGCCTCCTGCCGCCAGGTGCTCAGCTGGTCCAAGTTTAGCCCAGGATACCAAGCTGGGACGAATTCCAGCGCCCGCCCAGCGCCGGACCGGGCCGCTGACGCCTTCCATGCCTTGAAGCAGTCGACTGCGACCTCTAGCCAGTCAGCAGTCCGACTTGGGGTGTGGGGAACCACCTCGTCGGGCCATAGGGCGGCCAGCACTTGCGCCCCGACGCGCTGAAGACGGCGGAGCATGCGGTGGGCCGGCTGCAGGCGGTCTTGAAGCGCCAGAAGCTGCTCCTCAAGTAACCGGTCGGCACCCTGTGTGATCTCGGCCCCTGCCTGCCGTCGCGCATCGCGGTAGGCCTCGATGGCTTGCGTAGCGGTGACAGAATAACCGGGAAAGTAATCTACACAAAGAAGAAAGCAGCAGCACAAAATCAAAAGACGAACCAGATGGCAGGAGGCAGGCAAAGAAATGAAGAAGAAGGCGGCCTACCGTTGATTAAGTCTTCCACCCGGCTGTAGCCTTGACTCAGCGCATGCCTTGCCTCGGCCCAGTTCGCCGCCTCGGTTTCATATTCGTCTTTGAGGGCAGCCTCGCTATCCTGCGCTGCCGTCAGGGCTGCCTTGTGGCTCTCCTCTTGGTCGGCCAGTTTCTTGGCCACGCGATCGCGCTCCTAAGCCACGGCGGCGCACTCGGCCTCCTTGGCGTGAAGGACGGACTGGGCTCCGCTTAGCTGGTCCCTCAAGTCAGCATTGGCCCCTGTAGATATGAAGAAAGAAGTTGTCAGGAAAAGATCCGACCCAACTGCTCAGCAGTCTGCCCAAATCTCGGGGACTACACCCAGTGAGTGCGCTGGCGTGCCCCCACTTGAGATAAAAGATGAAGCACTTACTCCGGCTCTCGGTCAGGCCAGCGGCCTTCTGGTCCAACTCCTGGGCCTGGGAGTTGAAAGCAGCTGCGCGGAGGTTGTGGTATTCCTGTAGATAAGATAAGAGATGCGAGTAAGAACAAGACGACAATCAAAGTCTACTAAGAAGTTCCAGGCCACCTGCTCAGCAGCCGACTCGGAACTCGGGGATTACACCCAGTGGGTGCGCTGACGCGCCCCCACGGAAGAAATCAGGAGCAATCAATGAAAGGCGGGAGGACTCACCCGAATAAATGTTCGAGTCGTGAGAAACTCTTGAGTATACTTCTTCAGCGCGGCGGCCTGGGCCCGAAGCCGGCTCCGGACGTCCTGCGCCACCACATTCAGCGCGGTCGTCCCACCGCCCGGCGTCCACCCGGACGAGCTGTCGCCGACCGCCTCCGGGTCCTGGGCTGACGGGCTGGCGCCCGCAGCTTTTTGCGGCTCTGGCGCTGAAGTCGCCTTCCCCGCACGCCGATGAGACGGCGACAGGACCACAAGGTCCGCCCCCACAGTCAGCTCACCTTCGGCCGGCCGCACGGGTGGCGCGTCGGGCTGGCCAAATTGGCCCATTCCAGTCGGTGGCGACAGCACCGCCTCCCTCTCCATCACCGGCCGGCCGCGGCCGGCCTCCTCCGTCGGGGGCACTGGGATGTCGGGAGCCGTGGCGCGAAGGGGATGACGAGCTGCGGAGGCTGGTTCTACAGGGCCTCCGCCTCCCTCTCCGCGGCCGCGGCCTCCGCCTGGGCCTTGGCAGCCGCGTCGGCTCGCGCCTCCGCCACTTCTCCCTCACCTCCCGAACCGCCCTCCGCTCCTCCGTCTCCCGCTCCTCACGCGCCTCCCGCGCGGTCCACTCTGTCGCCTCTAGGAGATCGGCACGGGGATCCACACGGCGGGAGCTTGAAGACCCTCCCATGGCTCCGACTATGGAGGCGGCAGGGACCCGCCCGAGGGAAAGCGGGGCCCTGTTTGATAAGTCAAGAAGAAGGCTTAGAAGAATATCAACCGAAGAAGGAAAGAAAGGCGTAAGAAAAACAACACTTACGCTGAAACCACCTGCGGCTGCTTCACCACCTTGCGGAAGCGGGCCGCCTTCGCGGCCGCTTCGTCCCACTTGGTCGCTGCCGTGGTACTCTTGAGCTTCTTTGGCCGACTACCGAAGTGGGTCGACGTGGCCCAGCGTTTCTACGCACCACCATGAGCAGCCAGCGCGGCAAATGGGCCCGCGCCTTGATTATCGGGCGCTGGTCGGCGGCGCGGAATAACTTCGGTCTCGTCATCATTCGGCCAGTCCTTGAAGGCGGCCCCGAGCCCAGAGCCGCCTGCCTCACCGCCTCGCCCTACGACGTCGTCTTCCATGGCGGCCGCCCCCAGGTCCAGGTCGTCAACGTCGTCCACCGCGCGGTCGGGGAGGAACTGGCATTCCACCCCCACAGCCCCGGTTGTCGGCGGAAGCATGGGGTTCTGCCGAAAACAAGCCGACTGGTCAGGAGTCGGCCATCGCGAACCCGGCAACAGGGAAAGAAGAAAAGAAGAGAAACTTACCGTAGGCGGAGGATTGGCGCGAGAGTACGGCTCCTTGCCGTACTGCAACTCCTCGGTGAGCTTGCAGTTGGAAATATAGTTCACCATGTAAGACACCTCGGCGTGAGGCATCTCCTTGGTGCTTAGCCAGCACGGGTCGAAGCGGCCGCTCATCTGGCAGATCATGTGAGGTCGGCCCTGGAGCGGGAGCCCCCGGCGCTCCACGAAGACGGCCACCAGGTCGACCCCAGTCAGGACCTCCGATTGGATCATCACCCGGAGCCGTGCAACGGCGGTGGACCCACCCTGAGACATTGACCTGTCCCGGTAGGACCATGAGGGTTGCCTCCTAGCCGGCGGGCCGGCTGTGTAAGCCGGCAGATTGACAAAGTCGCCTTGCGGAGCGATGTTCTTCATGTAGAAGTAAGATTTTAGCCTGAGCTTCACCGACTAGATCAGTGGGATGGGCCAAAACGGATTGTTGTCGCTCGTCCTCCGCATGGCGATGAAGGCGCCACATGGGGCGGGCACGCCCGCAACGACAGTGCCCAGCTTGCACTGGAAGAATTCCCACCAGAGTTTGAGGGTGGGGAGGACGCCAAGAAAACCCTCGCACAGGGCGAAGAAGGCCGACAGCAGCATCACCATGTTTGGAGTGAGGTGATGCGGCTGGAGATGGTAAAACTCGAGGAAAGAGCGGAAGAACCTGCTCGCCGGCAGGCCAAAGCCGCACAGGCAGTGCGAGCGGAAGATTACCTGCTCGCCCTCCTCCGGCGCCGGCGAGATCTCCGTCTCCGGCGCGAGACGGACCTGCACGTAGTTTGCGTCGGGCAGCCGCCGCGTCTGGCGGAGGAACTCGATGTGGTCGTCATGGACGTTGGAGCCATCCCAGGAGCTTGACAGCGCCATGGGGATGGCGCGACGACGAGAAGGCGCGGCAACGGAGAGCGCGTGACCCTGTCACGGCTAAGCAACGACGAGCCAAGAAGATTGGTGGAAGAGTCGGGCGGCGGTAGGAAGCCGTGGCGACAGAAAGGAGGAAGAAGAAGAAGGAAGGGACGGAGTGAGGGCGAGCATGCAAGCGTCTGCCGCTCCCCCTCCCCCCTACTTATAGCCTCATGCGGCGAAGCCAAGGAGGCGAGGCGTGGGGGGACGTGGGATTAATTGCACCCACTCCCCCACGTCCCACGATTATTGTGCCTTAACAGCGCGCGATAACCGCTGCTGGGAGGCGCGTGGTCTGTCGGGGTTCTGGGAATGGGGGTCCCCAGACTTGCCTGCCTGCGGCCTGCGGCGTGGCCCATCTTCATCAACACAGACTCAAGATCCTCGCGAGGGGCCAAGCTTCGCGGGGCGGACGACACGGAACTTCCTTAGGCACGGCCTCATCAGGCTGGCTCGCGAGGAGGCGAAGAGATCAAGGCGGGGTACCTCACAAGGTGCCCGTGACGCAAGCCATGACGACCAAAGGCGCCAGGCGGGCACCAGCCGCGCAGTGTCCTCCTTTCCTCTTTGGTGCAAAGGGAGCAAGCGCAGGCGAGAGCATCAAGCAAAGGCACCCGTTTCGGTGCAACGAGAACAAGACCAGTCCAACGGCAGGGAGGAAGTCATTGTGGAGCCCAAGCCAGCGTCACCACCATAGTCTTTGGCAGGCGAGGACCAACTTTATTCAGGATAAGTGTACCAGATGTTCCCCTTCAAAATGGCCAATTGTTGGCGCCCTTCCCGCTCAATATTTGGGAAGAGGCCCAGGGCCTTTACCTATAAATAGGACTAGCCACCCCTAGGGTAGGGGGTGGGAGACCCGGGGGGTTCAAGATCGATCAGAGGAGATCGAATCAGAGAGAGAATCGAGAGAGAGAGAGAGAGACAGAGAGAGAGAGAGAGAGAAGGGTGATTGAATTCCTCCCAGCACTTCATCGCCCCAGCCAAGAACAGATCCTCGCGAGGCTGTTCTTCCTTGTATTGCTCATCATCATCAGCCCAAGAGGCAATCCACCACACCACACACTAGAGTAGGATATTACACCACAAAAGTGGCCCGAACCAGTATAAATCATGTGTCTCTTGTGTTGCTCTTTCGATAGCTTAGATCTTAGCGAGGCGGAGGGGTGCAAATAGGTAGAAGGCGAAATCTCCGCGCGCACCCCAGTGTTCGAACCTCAAGGGTCTGCCGGAACCCGAAATCCGACATTTGGCACGCCAGGTAGGGGTGCGCCGGAATTCGTCTTCCACCACCCCGTTCTCCCCCGACCATCGCGTCCATGTCTCACGCTCGTCGGGCCCGTGCCGAGCGTCGAGCCTCTCTCGCTTCAAGCGTCGCCCAGACGGCTCCTGTCGGCGGGCGTCCTCGCCATTCCCCGTCACCTGCTGTCAACGCCGCCACCGGCCCGGCGGGGGACGAGCAGCAACGTCGTCTCAGCATCCGTCCGTGCGGCAAGACGGCCGCACCGCCACTCCCTCGCTCACCCCAGCTGGTTCTTCGTCCTGCGCGCTCCGCGCACCCATGGAGGCTCGAGCTGCGCTCATCACGGCAAACGAGCTCCTGCTCTACCGTCCCGTCGACGACATCTACGAAGAATGGCTCGACCGCGTCACCGAGCTCGTCTGCGCCGCAGGGGGCTCTCCTACGCCGTCCGTTCCGCTGCACCGCACCCCGCCCCGCGCGGGCGACGAAGCTCCAGCGGCGCCCCGGCCGCCTCCTCCTCAAGAAGGCGCCATGGCTCCAAGACACGTGGCCCCTGGGTGGAACCTGCTCCGTCAGGTGCCAGTGCGGCAAGAGAAGAGCTGCCAAGAAGTCCCTCGCCCGCAAGAAGCTGCCCGGGCGCTCCCTGCTCCAGCACATCGCGACCATGCTCCTGCTCCCGCACGTCAAGACCCTGCGCTGCTCCCAGCTGCAGCGCGTGGGGACATGCAAGACCAAGCTCTCCGTCACCCAAGGCCTCCCGTGGCCACAGCAGGCTACCGCGCCTTCACCACCGAGCTATGCAGCGTCGCGTGGCCCGGCAAGTTCAAGCCAGACCTGCCTCCTCGTTACGACGGCATGGCCGACCCTGCGGAGTTCCTCTAGCTCTATGAGCTGGGCATTGAAGCTGCCAGCGGAGACGAGAAGGTCATGGCGAACTAGTTTCCCATGGCGCTCAAGGACGGGGCCCGCACCTGGCTCCTGAACCTGGCTCCAGGCACGATCTCCTCCTGGGACGAGATGCGCACCCGCTTCATCGCCAACTTCCAAGGTACTCGCGATCGGCCACCCACCGTGAGCGACATGCGCCGCATCAAGCAACAACCCGGAGAGACCCTGCAGAAGTACATCCAACGCTTCAACAACGCACGCCTCAAGATTCCCAAGGTGACTGAGGAGGCCATCATCTCAGCCTTCTCCGACGGCGTGCGCGATGTCAAGATGAAGGAGGAGCTGGCGATGCATGAAGACCTGTGCACTTCCTTGGAGTTGTTCAACTTAGCAACCAAGTGCGCCAGGGCTGAGGAAGGGCGTCTCTCCCTCCTTGAGCTGCCTGCCGCAGAGCCAGAAGAGAAGAAGCCCAAGGCCAAGGATGTGAAGCGCAAGGGGGCTGCCGTGCTCGCGGCAGAACCAGACACCAAGCGGGGCAGAGATCAGCCCGAACCTTCCAAGGGCAGTCAGTACTGTGTGTACCACGACTTCCACACCCACAACACCAACGAATGTCAAGAGCTCCGAGCCGTGCGAGAAGGAAGGATCGACCGTCGCCCCGACCGCGTTGACCGGGGCTACGGTCGAGGAGGAAGGAACGCAGGACGCTAGGAAGACCGCGGCCCGCGCCAAGGGTGGCGCGATCAACCTCGTGAGGATCGCTGGCAAGACCCGCCTCGCAAGGGAGACTGGAGGGATCAGCCTCGCGAGGATCGCCCGCAAGGCAACGTAGGCCTCCCTCCGCTGCCGCCACAGCCAAGGAGAAACGAGGACCGCCATCAGGACGAGGGGGCTAGGGGCTTCCAGGAGCCGCACGCGATCGCCTGCATCCTGGGCAGAGTTCAAGCCCCAGCCTCTCAATGCATCTTCAAGCAGTTTGCCCGTGAAGTGAATGCATTCCTCCCCAAGCTCGAAGCCACGCGACCTCTCAGGTGGTCGGCGTGCGCCATCACGTTCAACTCAGCAGATTAGCTCAAGTGTGCGGCTACAGCCGGATTCCTCCCGATGCTTTGTTCCCCAATCATCAGCAACGTGGTGGTAACCAGGACCCTCATCGACAGCGGGGCAGGGCTCAACGTCCTGTTCGTGGAAACATTCAACAATCTCCAACTGCCCTACAGCCGGCTTCAGCCAACCAAGCCTTTCTCCGGAGTCACCGACGGCTCCACGGTCCCGATTGGGCAGGTCCGCCTCCCTGTCACCTTCGGGGCACGCGACAACTACCACACCGAGCTCATCGACTTTGACGTCGCTCACATTCGCCTGCCGTACAACTCCATCCTTGGGTACCCAGCGCTGGACAAGTTCATGGCCGTAACTCACCACGGCTACAATGTCCTCAAGATGCCAGGAAGTGGCGGAGTCATCACGGTGCCCTGTGAAGAGAAGGACGCGGTGTGTTCCCTGGAGCGAGCCTTTCAGGCCGCGTCACCAGAAGACCCGGATCGCGGAAGCAGGAGGCTTCCCGAAACCGCCCCCAAGAAGAAGAAGACATCATCCGGCCCGACCCCTCAGGAAGTAGGCCCCTCTGGGCCCGCGCCTGCCTAGGGGGAACCTCCTTCCATCGCATAGGAAAGCGCGCCTGGCGCCCTCCTCAGGCAGGGCTCGGGGGCTCTCCCCTGGAGGGCCACCGACCTGGCTAGGGTCACGAGGGAGGCGCTTGGGCACCACGTGGAGGCGTGTTTCGAAGAACGTTTCCCTCAAGAAGGAGTAAGGCAAGGAGAGCTAGACCCTCAGGAGTTCGTCAGCAAGGCCATTCAGGAGCTACAGGAGTCAAGAGTCATGAAAGGCGGCCGCCACCTACCAGGAGTGGCTCCCCATCCAGGCGAGGATGGTGGGCTGCGCGTCTGCATCGACATACCAGGGCTCAATCAAGTCGCCTCTCTGGAGCGCCTCTGACCCTCGCGAGTGGGGCGCTGCGGAGGTCCACCCCACAGCTGCGTTCGCATGCCTTACGGCTTGCCGAACACGACTGCCACGTACCAGCGCCTCATGAGGAACATCGTGGAGGCTCAAGAGGCCAGGCGTTCCATAGCCCTGGCGGAGATGGAGATGGTCCGCGAGGAGCCACCAGCGCCTCCGGAGCCTCCCGAGGCCCCTGGGCCTGGGGGCTCGTGAGGATCAGCTTCCGCAGCCCATCGAGTCTGCTACACCAACGCTCCTTCGTCCTCAACATCATCAGGTGACATCTTTCAAGTTTCATTTCCAGCTGGGAGCGCCCCCCCCAAGGCTGCATTATTCCCAGGCCGCGCGGGTCCGTCCCTGCGGCATGTGTCCCTTTTATTTCATGTTGTCAGCTTACCTTGTTGGGGGCACCCCTCGGGCTGCATCATCCCCAAGTCGCTCGGGCCTGACCCAGTGATGTCCACCATCCCAGCATCTATTTGAATGAATCCACTCCTTCGCGGCTAATGTGTTTGACATAGTTGCCCGCTCAACCGACGCCAACTGACGGAGCTGCTCCCACACGGCACGACGCTTGCGCACGGGTCCGTCCCTGCAACGCCGACAAACCTAAATGGCTGAGCTCTGGCCGCGGCAGCCCCGCATGGCACCACCTCGTCAGGCCTTCAGTGCCTCATCGCCCCTCGGAAGCAACCAACAGCTGACTGTCAATTGTCATGGCTACCCCTCATTCTTTCTATGATGGGTCTACAGGATCTCCTAAAGGAGCCGCGTCAGGCGAGGCCCTTGCGGTGTCTCCTTCACTCTCATCTGCGTGAACCGCTTGCACGTTAAAGGGGGGTGCCTGAGCATCGCGACTCGGGGCTCCTACTGGCTCTCCAGCCCTCACCCTCTGGCCTTGTCCACGGCATCACGACCTGGCATACCAGTGATGGCTGAGACTCGCTCGAGGGCCGGGACCCGAGGACGTAGAGGAGAAAGGGGAGCAAAGGCAAGAGGGGAGGGACACGCGAGGACCTCGCCGAGCAACCTCACGCCTGCCGATGCACGGACCCAGCGACACACCAGAGAGCGGCCCCTGATTCTCGAGATAAGTCACCACTCGGAAGCACCAGCTACCGTGGCACCATCCCCACACCTAATGCAACCACGTGTTAGCGACGCCGCTCTCCTTTCTCACCGAACGACGGCTGCTTGAGCGCCAAAGGGGACCTCCTGAGCATCGCGACTCAGGGGCTCTTACCGGACCCTGGGTCGCTCACCTCCTGGCCTTGACCACGGCATCGCGACCCGGCATACCAGCCATGGATGAAGCCGCCTTGGGACTGGGACCTGTCGGCGCAGAGCACCAAGCCCTCGTGAGGTTCGAAAGGGAGAACCGAGCTAAGACGGAATGAGCAACTCGCACAGTTCTACGACAAGGGTTATATTAACAAAACAGGATCACATGCACCTTACAAGCCCCCACGGGACGCGTCTTTGATTCCTCGCAAGGAACAGATCTTAAAAGAATGCTAACTACGCGCGCCCCTGCAAAAGACGCCATCATCAACAGTGGGCCGTCAAGCACCGGCGCCAACCCCATCCAGATCAGAGTCGGCGACGGCTTGACGAGCCCGCCCTGCTCCAGGAGTGGCGCCAGCTCGGGGGCTCGTAGCTGTCGTCGCTCGTCTTCGGAGTCGCGAGGAGCTCGCCGGAGTCGCTGGAACCTCCGGCGCCTCCACCGCTTGATGAGCCGCCAAGGGAGCGGTCGGCGGGCCCAGTCCTCGCCGCAGCAGGGTCCCGGCCACCTCTCCCGGGGCAGCACTCCAGCCGGCGCCCGTTCGCGTCGAAGACCTTGAAGAACATCACCGAAGCACCATCGTACTCCAAGTGGATCGTGAAGGCGCCTCTTGTCCTGCAAACCCGGGCGATTTCACTCCAGCCTCGAGTCATGAAGACCTCGCCTGGGGCAACGACCGCGACCTCTGCCTTGGTCGCGAGGGCGCTGCAGCCGGCGTGCTGCAGTCAAAGCTCCAGGAGTTCTCCCTGCGGGATGATGGAGGCGAAGAAGGGAGGAAGGCGAATCCAAGACTAAGGAGGCATGGCGGCGTGGAGCACGAACTCTCGGGAGGAGCCCTCGGTGTGGACCCCAGGGGGGACGACCCACACCTTCATGACCCGTCGGCGCCGGCGCCGGCGCCGCCCGTGGCGATCGGCATCGACTCCTTCAGAGCCCTCGATGTGGGCGTACAAGGGAAGCGGGAACCCCGGTGGTGGCCGCTCGCACCAGGGCCTCGACACCACCTGATGGGCCCCCTCGTCCCGGCCGCGGAGGATGAGCCGTTTCTTCGGCGGGAGTGGGTCTGGTTCCTCTCGGGGAGCCTTTCCCTTCTCTGCCATTGAGAACCGGCGGATCGGAGCCATCGCAGCAAGACGGAGCAAGGACCGGGAAGAAGGAGAAGCAAGAAGGGATGGACTGGAAGGGCGCGCGCCATTCCGTACTTATGGCCGGCGAAGGCCAACCGCCGACCTCCACGATCGCAGGTAATCATGACCCGCTTCGCATGCAGGGACTTGTCCAATCCGTGCAGTTGCCGAGGCGCCATGGGGAAGTGGAGACGCCCATGTCCAATCAACCGCCACGCGGCGCCCAAGGCCGCAGGCTGTTAGGGCCCGCGGCGCTTCGCTCTTGCCCTTCCGCCTCCCTGCTCGGTCAAGTCCGGGCGCGCCTTGGGCCCGGGGGCTACTGTCGGTGTTCTGGGAACGGGGGTCCCCAGACTTGCCTGCCTGCGGCCTGCGGCGTGGCTCGAAAGGGGGCCCGGCATGGCCCATCTTCAACAACACAGACTAAAGACCCTCGCGAGGGGCCAAGCCTCGCAGGGCGGACGACATAGAACTTCCTTAGGCACGGCCTCATCAGGCTGGCTCGCGAGGAGGCGGAGAGATCAAGGCGGGGTACCTCACGAGGTGCCCGTGACGCAAGCCATGACGACCAAAGGTGCCAGGCGGGCGCCAGCCGCGCAGTGTCCTCCTTTCCTCTTTGGTGCAAAGGGAGCAAGCGCAGGCGAGAGCATCAAGCAAAGGCATCCGTTTCAGTGCAACAAGACCAAGACCAGTCCAATGGCAGGGAGGAAGTCATTGTGGAGCCCAAGCCAGCGTCACCACCAGAGTCTTTGGTAGGCGAGGACCAACTTTAGTCAGGATAAGTGTACCAGATGTTCCCCTTCAAAATAGCCAATTGTTGGCGCCCTTCCCGCTCAATATTTGGGAAGAGGCCCAGGGGATTTGCCTATAAATAGGACTAGCCACCCCCAGGGTAGGGGGTGGGAGACCCGGGGGTTCGAGATCGATCGGAGGAGATCGAATCAGAGAGAGAATCGAGAGAGAGAGAGAGAGAGAGAGAGAGAGAGAGAGAGAGAGAGAGAGAGAGAAGGGTGATTGAACTCCTCCCAGCAGTTCATCGCCCCAGCCAAGAACAGACCCTCGCGAGGCTGTTCTTCCTTGTATTGCTCATCATCATCAGCCCAAGAGGCAATCCACCACACCACACACTGGTGTAGGGTATTACACCACAACGGTGGCCCGAACCAGTATAAATCCTGTGTCTCTTGTGTTGTTCTTTCGATAGCTTAGATCTTAGCGAGGCGGAGGGGTGCAGATAGGTAGAAGGCGAAATCTCCGCGCGCACCCCAGTGTTCGAACCTCAAGGGTCTGCCGAAACCCGAAATCCGACATGGTCCATTCGGGCCACAGAAGATCCGCGCGTGGACCGAGGCCCGGTGGTGGCGGGCCCCGGACTGCGGCAGCATCCCGTCGCGCGCGTGGGCTGGCAGGACCTTCCAGCCATAGGGTGCCATGTGGCGCGCAGGCGGCAAGTGGTCAGCTCGCAGCTTGACTCGCGCACCGCCTGGTTCCCCCCTTCAAGATTCGAAGCCCTCCAGAAAACAGAGCACCTGATCAAAGCCGGCTCCCAGCTTCCGGCTCCTCAAGATAGGAAGCTGATTGAGCTTCTCGTCTTTTTCTGCCTCAGAGCCCAACCAGCTTCAGGGACTACTGTCGGAGTAAATAACCATGGGTAGCCTAGCCGCCTCCCCCTGGCTCTTCAGCAAAATTATAGGCCGATCGAGCCTTCAAGCATCTAAGGCGTGGGGCCGCCTTCCCCCAGCCGGCTACCTTTCAGGCCGGTTGCAAGAAGGTGGCCCGGCCCTAAAAACCTCGTAAAGAAAACCACGAGAGGGCCAGATCCAAGAAGCCGGCCATGAGAAGGCCGACTCCAAGAAGTCGGCCCCCCTCCAGCAGGCGGTCAAGATCGTGCCCTCAGAGTCTGCACCCACATAACGGTGATGAGATGGGGCGTGGCTACAGTGAAGCCTGCCGCCCCCGAATCCCGGAACGCGCATGACCATAGTGCACCGTACGGGGCGACCATCACCCGTCCGGCGCGGCACTGTTGCCATGTTGACCATGACGTCACCCACGGCGAGCTGTTAGTACGACCCGTGGGTGGCGGCCCCCCTCAGTCATGGAGACGCCTAAAGGTGGCCAGGCCTCCCCCAGTCGGCCTGGGGTATGGTCGACTCCCAATAGCCAGCTAGTTCACTCCCTCGAAGGACGCGCCTCATTAAGGAGATAAGACGAGGTAAGGCTACAGCGATAAGCCGCCCGGCGGTAGCACCGTAGCCATGCTTACCACGACAAAGCCCTCGTCACCAAAGGCGAGGCAACTGTAACCAGCCTCCGACAAGACCCCCGAGCGGTGGGACCGGCCTGTCGACCAGAAGGCCGGCAGCCGGTAGGGTCCACCAGTCGGCGGGCCCCATCAGTCGGCGGAGAAGCCGGCGAGCGTAGACACAGACGGCTAGGGCCCATGCCCAGCCGGATTACCATTGTACCCCTGGGGGTAGGCCTAATTAACCCCCCCCAGGGCACCCATGTAGGGGGATCCCCTTTTTCAGTAGTTTTAGACACCACATCAAGAGGAGAAGCGAGCTAGCCTTGCCCTTCTTCATCCTTTCACCGAACAGCTCAAGGAGCCTCTTGTAGCTACTTGTCGATCTAGTGACCATGCGGAGACCCCACAGAGCAGCAGTAGGGGTGTTATCTCCATGGAGAGCCCTAAAGCTGGGTAAGATCCGCCGGCGTGCATGTCTTCACCTTATCCCGTTTCCAGGCACCGGCGATGTTTTATTGGCTCCCACAATGATAAGCCACCCGTTGGTATATGTCGCACCAACCACTCGACAGTGCTCTCGGTGGAGGCCTTCAGCCTCCTCCACGTGCCGCTGGAGCGGCTCCAACCTAGCAGGCCTTTCTCGAGCGTCGGAGCCGGTTCCACCGCCTCCTTGGGACAGACCCGCCTCCCAGTGACCTTCGGCACCTGCGACAACTTCCGCACGGAGCTGATCGACTTCGACATCGCCCCCCATTAGCCTCCCCTACAACGCCATCCTCAGCTATCCGGCCTTGGCTCGGTTCATGGTAGCAACACAGCCGGCGTACAACGTCATGAAGATGCCTGGGAGCAGCGGCGTCCTCGCCGTGTTAGGAGACACAAGGGATGCGCTGCAGGTGCTCCAGCTTGTTTTCAGGGCGACCGCGGTGGCACAGCCCACTAGCACCGATGCCCTTGAGCCCAAGGGGGCTGCACCGGCTAAAAAGAAGCATCTATTCACCCAAGACAAGGCAGAAACCAAGCAGGTACCAGTCAACGAGGATGGGTCCACTGGCGCCACCTTCACCATAGGGGTCAACCTCGAGCCCAAGTAGGAGGAGGCCCTGATGAGCTTCCTGCATGCGAACAAGAAGGTGTTCACGTGGGAACCTGGTCAGTTGGCAGGGGTCCCAAGGAAAGTGATTGAGCATCACCTCAACGTGTGCCCCAATGTGCGCCCCGTGAAGCAGAAGGTGAGGCGGCAGTCCACTGAGAAACAGGCTTTCATCGTTTAAGAGAACCGGAAGCTAGAGGCGGCAGGAGTTATCTGCGAGGTCCGCTACCCTGATTGGCTGGCTAATCCGATCGTTGTGCCAAAAAAGGGAGGAAAGGAGCGCATGTGTGTCAACTTCACCAACCTCAACAAGGCCTGCCCGCAAGATCCATTAACGCTCCCCTGCATTGACCAGATAGTCGACTCCATCGCAGAGTGTGACCTATTGTGTTTCCTAGATGCCTTCTCGGGCTATCACCAGATCAAGATGGTGGTAGAAGATGTGGAGAAGACGGCTTTCCTGACCCCATGTGGAGTGTACTGCTATACGTGCATGCCATTTGGGTTGCGCAACGCAGGCGCGACCTTTCAGCGGCTGATGCACATCGCCTTAGGCCGGCAGCTCGGGAGGAACGCTGAAGCTTACGTCGATGACATTGTGGTGAAGTCTCGTGAGGCAAGAACCCTGATACAGGACCTGGAAGAAACCTTTGCAAGCCTCAACGGAGTGGACCTACGGCTCAACCCAGAGAAGTGCGTGTTTGGAGTCCCCTCGGGCAAGCTCCTGGGTTTCCTCGTGTCCAACAGGGGCATCGAGGACAACCCGGAGAAGGTCAAGGCAGTCGAAGACATGAGCCCGACAAGGACCCTCAGAGAAATGTAGAAGCTCACCGGGCATGTAACTGCATTGGGGCGCTTCATCTCCAAGCTGGGGGAACGAGCGCTGCCCTTCTTCAAGCTAATGAAGAAAAAGGGCCCCTTCGAATGGATTGAAGAGGCTGACAAGGCATTCCAAGACCTCAAGAGGTACCTTACCAGCCCGCCAGTGATGGTAGCTCCGCGTCCTCGGGAGCCCCTAGTGCTCTACCTTGCGGCCACCTCCTACTCCGCTAGCGCAGGCCTGGTGGCGGTCAGGGAGGAGCGTTGTGCCAAGGCCGCATCGACCGTCCAAACTGAAGCAAAGCAGAGCCGGGATGGCCTCGCGAAGGCCGCAACCACAGCCGGAAAGGAACAGCCGCAGCAAGAGAACGCACCCGAAGCAGGAGAGGCCACTTCAGGCGACCAAGCACTGGGGGCTCCGTCATCTCAAGAGACGCCTCGACCTCTAGAGGACGCAAGCTGCACCAGCACCCTCAACCTCGTCGAGCATCCCGTGTACTTCATCAGCATAATGCTACCGGACGCAAGGGCACGGTAACCCATCCCTCAAAAACTCCTCCTCGCGCTACTAGTGGCCTCACGCAAGCTGCGCCACTATTTCCAAGGCCATCCCATCAAAGTTGTCTCAGCATACCCCTTGGAAAGAGTACTCAGGAACCCCAACTCATCTAGGAGGGTCGCTGAATGGAACATTGAACTACAGGCATTTCAGCTAGAATTCAGTACGACCAAAGTCATCAAGGGAGCCGCACTTGCGGATTTCGTGGCAGAATGGGCAGAAGCGCCGGGTCTCGAGGCAGGCGAAGACCGATCACTTTCCCCGGGAAGTCAAGCACCGGACGGCTGGGTCATGTACTTCGATGGGGCGTTCTCCCGACACGGTGTGGGAGCTGGCGCAGTGCTCATATCCCCTACCCAGGACAAACTCTACTATGTCGTACAACTCTGCTTCCAGCATGGAGAAAAGGTCTCCAACAACATAGCGGAGTATGAAGGCCTAATAGCAGGCTTGAAGGCTGCAATTGCCTTAGGGGTAAAGTGCCTCATCATCAAGGGCGATTCGCAGCTCCTCGTCAACTTCTCCAACAAGATATACGAGCCAAAGGACGAGCACATGGAAGCCTACCTCGCTGAGGTTCGCAAGATGGAGAAGCAGTTCTGGGGGATGGAGGTGCAACCCGAGCCCCGGGGCACCAATCAGGAAGCTGATGACATTGCCAAGAGGGCATCTCGGCGGCTGCCTCAGGAGCCTGGCATCTTTGAGGAGCGGCTCTTCAAACCCTCGGCAGTGCCGTCACTGTCGAGCACGGCACAACCAAGGGAGGAGCTCCCTCAGTCGCCTGCCTCAGGAGCCCCGATCTGTGGCCCGGCCTCAGGGGCATGCCTGCTCCTGGCATTAGAGCCTCAGCAAGGGTGTTGGATCCCGGAGCTCAAGAACTACCTGATGCGAGGGACTCTACCGGAGAACGAGGAGGAAGCGGAGCGTGTGGCGCGGCAGGCCATAGCTTATTGCATCAAGGATGGAGAGCTCTACAGGAGGTGACCGAATGACATGTCCCTATGTTGCATCTCCCGAGAGCAAGGGAAGGAGCTACTGGCGGACATACACGGCGGAGACTGCGGGCACCACTCGTCGTCACGAACCCTCGTCAGCAAGGTGTTCCATAGCGGATTCTACTGCCCACGGCGCTCGTCGATGCTGTTGAGCTGGTGAAGGCTTGTGTCGGCATTCTGGGAACAGGGGTCCCCAGACTTGCCTGCCTGCGGCCTACGGCATGGCTCAAGTGGGGGCCCAGCGCGGCCCATCTTCATCAGCTCAAGCTCAAGACCCTCGCGAGGGGCCAGGCCTCGCGGGGCGGACGACAGGAAGCTTCCTCAAAGGCAGCCTCATCAGGCAGGCTCGCGAGGAGGCAGAGAGATCACGGCAGGGGTACCTTGCGAGGAGCCCATGGCACAAGCCATGACGATCGAGACCAGGCGGGCGCCAGGCGGCCTGTGCAGTGTCCTTGTTTCCCCTTTGGTGCAAAGGGGGCAAGCACAGGCCAAGGCGTCAGGCAAAGGTTACCATTCTGGTGCAACGAGACCAAGACCAACAGAGCGGCAGGACGGAGGTCACCGTGGAGCCCAAGACGGCGTCACCACCAGTGCTTTTGGCAGCCGAAGACCACCTTTGGTCAGGATAACTTGTACTAGATGTTCCCCTTCAAAATGGCCAATTGTTGGCGCCCTTCCCGCTCATTATTTGGGGAGAGGCCCAGGGCCTCTATAAATAGAGCTAGCCACCGCAGAGTGGAGAGAGGGAGAAAAAAGGGGAGGAGACATCGAGGGACGGTGAGACATCGATACATCTAGAGAAAGAGAGTCATGGGGGGATCAACACACCTAGACATCTAGAGATCTGATAGAGCCCTAGCAGAGAGAGAGAGAGAGAGGCGACTGAACTCAGCCCAGTAGTTCATCGCACCAGCTCAAGAACACCTCTCGCGAGGCTGTTCTTCCCTTGTACTGTTCATCATCAGCCCCCGAGGCAATCCACCACACCACACGCCCGAGTAGGGTATTACACAACAACGATGGCCCGAACCAGTATAAACCTCGTGTCCCTTGTGTTGTTCGTTGTTTCCAGCTTAGATCACACGAGGAGATTGGACGTAGATCGGTAGGGGACAGATCTCCGCGCGCACCCAAGTGTTCGAACCTCAAGGGTCTGCCGAAACCCGTAATCCGACATTTGGTGCGCCAGGTAGGGGATGCGCCGGAGTTCTCCCTCCTGACGACCCGCTCTCCCCCAACATCGCATCCCACCCTCATGGCGGACAAAGCGCCACCCACTCCAGCAACGGATGCTGGCACTGGGGCCAGGGGGCTCCGGGCCTTGGCCCCCACCTTGCGACAGGTGCAGTGGCCGCACAAGTTCAAGCCCGATATGCCGCTGCGCTTGCCCTTTTTCAAGCTAATGAAGAAAAAGGGCCCCTTCGTATGGACTGAAGAGGCTGACAAGGCATTCCAAGACCTCAAGAGGTACCTTACTAGCCCGCCAGTGATGGTAGCTCTGCGTCCTCGGGAGCCCCTAGTGCTCTACCTTGCGGCCACACCCTACTCCGCTAGAGCAGCCCTGGTGGCGGTCAGGGATGAGCGTTGTGCCAAGGCCGCATCGACCGTCCGAACTGAAGCAAAGCAGAGCCGGGAGGGCCTCGCGAAGGCTGCAACCATAGCCGGAAAGGAACAGCCGCAGTAGGAGAATGCACCCGAAGCAGGAGAGGCCACTTCAGGCGACCAAGCACTAGGGGCTCCGTCGTCTCAAGAGACGCCTCGACCTTTGGAGGGCGCAAGCTGCGCCAGCACCCTCAACCTCGTCGAGCATCCCGTGTACTTCGTCAGCACTATGCTATGGGACGCAAGGGCAGGGTACCCCATGGCTCAAAAACTCCTCCTCGCGCTACTAGTGGCCTCACGCAAGCTGTGCCACTACTTCCAAGGCCATCCCATCAAAGTCGTCTCAGCATACCCCTTGGAAAGAGTACTCAGGATCCCCAACTCAGCTGGAAGGGTCGCTGAATGGAACATTGAACTACAGGCATTTCAGCTAGAATTCAGTATGAACAGAGTCATCAAGGGAGCCGCACTTGCGGATTTCGTGGCAGAATGGGCAGAAGCACCGGGTCTCAAGGCAGGCGAAGACCGATCACTTTCCCCGGGAAGTGAAGCACCAGACGGCTGGGTCATGTACTTCAATGGGGCGTTCTCCCGACACGGTGCGGGAGCTGGCGCAATGCTCGTATCCCCTACCCAGGACAAACTCTACTACGTCATACAACTCTGCTTCCAGCATGGAGAAAAGGTCTCCAACAACATAGCAGAGTACGAAGGCCTAATAGCAGGCTTGAAGGCCGCAATTGCCTTAGGGGTAAAGTGCCTCATCATCAAGGGCGATTCGCAGCTCCTTATCAACTTCTCCAACAAGATATACGAGCCAAAGGACGAGCACATGGAAGCCTACCTCGCTAAGGTTCGCAAGATGGAGAAGGAGTTCTGGGGGCTGGAGTTGCAACACGTGCCCCGGGCCACCAATCAGGAAGCTGATGACATTGCCAAGAGGGCATCTCGGCGGCTGCCTCAGGAGCCTGGCGTCTTCGAGGAGCGGCTCTTCAAACCCTCGGCGGTGCCGTCACTATCGAGCACGGCGCAACCAAGGGAGGAGCTACCTCAGCCGCCTGCCTCTGGAGCCCCGGTCTGCGGCCCGGCCTCAGGGGCACACCTGCTCCTGATGTTAGAGCCTCAGGAAGGGTGTTGGATCCCGGATCTCAAGAACTACCTGATGCAAGGGACTCTGCCGGAGAACGAGGAGGAAGCGGAGCGTGTGGCGTGGCAGGCCACAACTTATTGCATCAAGGATGGAGAGCTCTACAGGAGGCGACTGAATGACGTGTCCCTAGTTGCATCTCCCGAGAGCAAGGGAAGGAGCTACTGGCGGACATACACGGTGGAGACTGCGGGCACCACTCGTCGTCATGAACCCTCGTCGGTAAGGCGTTCCGTAGCGGATTCTACTGGACCACGGCGCTCGTCGATGCCGTTGAGCAGGTGAAGGCTTGCGAGGCCTGCCAGTTTCACGCTAAGTAGATCCATCAGCCTGCGGGGGTCTACAGACTATACCCCTCTCATGGCCGTTCACAGTTTGGGAGTTGGACATTCTGGGCCCGTTTCCTCGGGCGCCAGGGGGCTACCGCTACCTCTACGTCGCTATGGACATGTTCACCAAGTGGGCTGAGGTGGAAGCCGTCCGCACAATCCCGGCAGGCTCCGCGGTCAAGTTCATCAAGGGCCTCGTGAGCCGATTTGGGGTGCCCAACCGCATCATCACCGACAACGGTTCACAATTCACCAGTAATCTCTTCAAAACATACTGTGCTAACCTTGGAACGCAGATATGCTACGCTTCGGTAGCACACCCCCAGAGCAACGACCAGGCCGAGCGAGCCAACGCGGAGGTCCTGAGGGGCCTCAAAGCCAGGACCTTTAAGAAGAAGCTGGGGGCATGTGGCACGGGCTGGTACGACAAGCTCCAGTCCGTATTGTGGTCAATCCGCACAACTGCGACCAAGCTGAATGGCGAGACCCCGTTCTTCCTCGTCTACGGAGCAGAGGCTGTTCTCCCTCACGAGGTCAGACGTCGCTCTGCACGGGGCCTGGCGTTCGACGAGACGCAGTAGGACGCCATGCGGGGGATGGATCTCGTGCTGGGGGAGGAACGCCGCCGAGAAGCCGCTCTATGAGCGGCAAGGTATCAACAGGCGCTGCGACGATACCACTGCCGCAACATCCGCCCCAGAACCCTTGAGGTAGGGGATCTCGTACTCAGACAGGTTCTCTCCAGGGAGGGGCTGCACAAGCTCTCTCCCATATGGGAGGGCCCATTCAAGGTTGTTCATGTCTCCAGGCCCGGCTCCACGCGCTTGGAGACCACGGAGGGGGTACCCATCCAGAACGCGTGGAACATTCAACATCTCCTGAGGTTCTATCCCTGAGCGAGGCCTAGCACCTAGGAAAGGCCCGGTGCCTGTGAAGAAGGCAAATGCCTGTGAAGCTGCCGTGTTTTCGGAAAGGCCCGATGCCTGTGAAGAAGGCAAATGCCTATGAAGCTGTCGTGTTTTGGGAAAGACCCGGTGCCTGTGAAGAAGGCAAATGCATGTGAAGCTGCCATGTTTTGGGAAAGGCCCGGTGCCTGTGAAGAAGGCAAATGCCTGTGAAGCTGCCGCATTTCGGGAAAGTCCCGGTGCCTGTGAAGAAGGACAATGCCTGTGAAGCTTGCCGCCCGTGACACTCTCACGTAATAATGAGTGGGGCTGTACACGCCCCGGAGTCTCCGGAGTGCCGCCCATGGGCCTCGGAGGCTGCCGCCCACGCCCAGTGGCAGCACTTAGCTCTGCATTAGTGAGAAGATGTGGAAGACTAGAATAGGTGCCGGACGTGGCTTTTTCATTTGCTTTCTGCAGTTGGCTTGTTTATTCCTGTTTGAAGTTTTATTGAAGGTGTTGATGTTCCTGGCTTGTGACTCTTTATCTTTTTCGCTCACTTGCCTCGTTTTCTCTCGCACAAGTCTTGCGAGGGAGGTTCACAGGCGCCCTCACGAGTGTTTTCTGCCCCGATCGTTTGGAGCTTTCCTGTCTGAGTCCTCTGAGGGAGCACCCCTCCCAGTCCGTGCCTCATGGGCATCGCGACACGAGCGCAGGACCTGGGCCGATCGCCCCCGCAACCAAGACTGAGAGTTACCCCTCCTATTGATCCTTGCAGGGCACAAAGCGCACGGCAAGGCCATGGCCTCGGGAGGCGAGGACCGCGTCAAGCCCCACCGAGCTAAAATAATTCCCGCACATGGGTGCACGGTGCGGGAACACATCGCAGAAATAGCGGAAGCAGCACGATGGTTAACAGCAGCAGTTCTAACACGCCCCCGCGGGGCCCTATACTACCTTCTATTTTCTGCGCAGGAAAAGAAGGAAAACAAAATGGGCACGATTCGCCCTGCACCAACCCACAGCGAAGGTTCGAGCTGCTCCTGGGGCTCAGGCGGATCCCTCCTCTCGCTTCGCCGGGGCGCGATGACGGGCTGACCCGCTACCTTCACCCAGGCGGGTGCGACGGCGCGGGGGCTGGTCGCGGCCATCGCTGGAGGAGCTGCTGCCTGAGAGGGAGTCGCCGAAGCTCAGCGAACCCCAAGCACCGCCGCATGTACGCCTGTCGCCGTCTTCATCCTGGTCAGTACCGGGGCTGGGCAGGCGGCCACGGTCGTCGTCTTCGGGGCAGCACCCAGCACGGCGACCGTCTTCCCCGAACACCCTCACGTAGAGGGTGGCGTCGCCATCGAACTTGAAGTGCAGGGTGCATCACCGGCCCAGGCCGCGCGCACGGGCAAACGTTTGCCAGCCGCGGGTCATGCCCCATCCCTAGAAATGGAGACCTCCAACAAAGCCCAGGAGGCCCTGCTGCAGCAGTCGTCTGCCTCGAGCCAGAAGCCGCACCGGGCGCTGGCCGGTAGATCACCTACGAAGAAACGGGGGAGCTGGAGCCGGGTGCTTGTTGGGTCCGCTGACCACACGAAGAACTCCGGCAGCACCTCCGCAGAGCGAAAGCGTGGCCTAGGGGGGGCGTAGCCACGGTGTGCCCCCCGTCGGTGGCCGGGCGCTCACCACCGCGCAGGGAACCGCCTCCATGGCCGCGGGAGGGCACTACGGGGACCGTGGAATACTAGCGAGGGCGGCCTCGGCCGCGCTTGGTCGGGGGGGAGTCAGGCCCTGCCTGGCGGGCCTTTCCTTTCTCCACGGCCGAGAATCTCTTTGGAGCCATGGGAACGGCGAGTAGCCAAGGAAGAAGAAGGAAAGGAGCACTAGCAAGGGATGGACTGAAGGGGCTTGCGCAGCCCCGTACTTATAGCCGAAGGAGGCCAACCACCGAGCACCACGATCGCAGGTAATCATGACCAGTTTCTCTACATGATGGGACTTGTCAAGTCGTGCGGTCGCCGAGACTTCATGGGAAAGTGCAGACGCCCACGTCCAATCAATCGCCATGCGGCGCCCAAGGCCGTAGGCTATTGGGGCCAGCGGCGCTTCGCGCTTGCCTCTTCGCTTCCCTACTAGGTCAAGCCCGGGCGCGCTTGGGCCTGGGGGCTACTATCGGCATTCTGGGAACGGGGGTCCCCAGACTTGCCTGCCTGCGGCTTGCGGCGTGGCACAAGTGGGGGCCCAGTGCGGCCCATCTTCATCAGCTCAAGCTCAAGACCCTCGCAAGGGGCCAAGCCTCGCGGGGCGGATGACAGGAAGCTTCCTCAGAGGCAGCCTCATCAGGCAGGCTCGCGAGGAGGCGGAGAGATCAAGGCAGGGGTACCTCGCGAGGAGCCCGTGACGCAAACCATGACGATCGAGACCAGGCGGGCACCAGGCGGGCGCCGGCCTGCGCAGTGTCCTCGTTTCCCCTATGGGGCAAAGGGGGCAAGCATAGGCCAAGGCATCGGGCAAAGGTTACCATTCCAGTGCAACGAAACCAAGACCAACAGAGCGGCAGGAGAGTGGTCACCGTGGAGCCCAAGACGGCGTCACCACCAGTGCTTTTGGCAGCCGAAGACCACCTTTGGTCAGGATAACTTGTACTAGATGTTCCCTTTCAAAATGGCCAATTGTTGGCGCCCTTCCCGCTCATTATTTGGGGAGAGGCCCAGGGCCTCTATACATAGAGCTAGCCACCGCAGAGTGGAGAGAGGGAGAAAAAAGGGGAGGAGACATCAAGGGACGGTGAGACATCGAGACATCTAGAGAAAGAGAGTCATGGGGGGATCGACACACCTAGCCATCTAGAGATCTGATAGAGCCCTAGCAGAGAGAGAGAGGCGAGTGAACTCACCCTAGCAGTTCATTGCACCAGCTCAAGAACACCTCTCGCGAGGCTGTTCTTCCCTTATACTGTTCATCATCAGCCCCTGAGGCAATCCACCACACCACACACTAGAGTACGGTATTACACCACAACGGTTGCCCGAACTAGTATAAACCTCGTGTCGCTTGTGTTGTTTGTTGTTTCCAGCTAAGATCACGCGAGGAGATTGGACGTAGATCGGTAGGGGAGAGATCTCCGCGCGCAACCCTTTGTTCGAACCTCAAGGGTCTGCCGGAACCCGAAATCCGACAGCCTGCGAGGCCTGCCAGTTTCACGCTAAGCAGATCCATCAGCCTGCGGGGCGTCTACAGACTATACCCCTCTCATGGTCATTCGCAGTTTGGGGGCTGGACATTCTGGACTCGTTTCCTCGGGCGCCAGGGGGCTATCGCTACCTCTACGTCGATGCGGACAAGTTCACCAAGTGGGCTGAGGTGGAAGCCGTCCACACAATCCCGGCAGGCTCCGCGGTCAAGTTCATCAAGGGCCTCGTGAGCCGATTTGGGTTGCCCAACCGCATCATCACCGACAACGGTTCACAATTCACCAGTAATCTCTTCAAAACATACTGTGCTAACCTCGGAATGCAGATATGCTACGCTTCGGTAGCACACCCCCGGAGCAACGGCCAGGCCGAGCGAGCCAACGCGGAGGTCCTGAGGGGCCTCAAAGCCAGGACCTTTAAGAAGAAGTTGGAGGCCTGTGGCAGGGGCTGGTATGACGAGCTCCAGTCCGTGTTGTGGTCAATCCGCACAACTATGACCAATCCGACTGGCGAGACCTGTTCTTCCTCGTCTATGAAGCAAAGGTTGTTCTCCCTCACGAGGTCAAACATCGCTCCGCACGGGTCCTGGCGTTTCACGAGATACAGCAGAACACCATGCGGGGATGGATCTCGTGCTGGGGGAGGAACGCCGCCGAGAAGCTGCGCTACGAGCGGCAAGGTATCAACAGGCGCTGCGACGATACCACTGCCGCAACATCCGCCCCAGAACTCTTGAGGTAGGGGATCTCGTACTCAGACGGGTTCTCTTCGGGGAGGGGCTGCACAAGCTCTCTCCAATGTGGGAGGGCCCATTCAAGGTTGGTCATGTCTCCAGACCTGGCTCCGCGCGCTTGGAGACCACGGAGGGGGTACCCATCCAGAACGCGTGGAACATTCAACATCTCTGGAGGTTCTATCACTGAGCGAGGCCTAGTAGCTAGGAAAGGCCCGGTGCCTGTGAAGAAGGCAAATGCCTGTGAAACAGCCATGTTTTGGGAAGGGCCCGGTGCCTGTGAAGAAGGCAAATGCCTGTGAAGCTGTCGTGTTTTGGGAAAGGCCCGGTGCCTGTGAAGAAGGAAAATGCCTGTGAAGCTTTCGTGTTTTGGGCAAGGCCCGATGCCTGTGAAGAAGGCAAATGCCTGTGAAGCTGCCGCATTTCGGGAAAGGCCCGGTGCCTGTGAAGAAGGCCAATGTGTCACATCCCTAGCTTCTGGTGCTGTCTAGTGTTGCATCTTGCTTGCATCATGTTTAAATTTTTGAAACTTGAACTGAGGAATTTTGGAAGCCTCAAAAACTTAAATAAAAGAGGGGCAAAGAACCCTGGAAAATGCATTCAATGTTCCAAAATGGCCTTAAATAATGTTGGTTATATTTTGGCCAGGGTTTTGCACCAAACCAAAAATAATGAACATTTTGAGGAATATTTTGAGCACTGTATTTAAATCATTATTGTATTTGAATTTGGAATTATATTCATAATATATGGGATATATTTTCAAATAACTCTGAAATGCTTTATGTGCTGTTGGAAAAGTCCATCTAGCAAATAAAAATATTCAGAGGAGTTTTTGGCATTGTTTGAATTTGTTTAAATTCAAAACAATGCCAAAACAAATTTAAAAAAATAGAAAACAGAAATATAAAAAAAAAGAGAGAGAACCCACCTGGACTTACCTGGTGCTCACCTCTCAGCCCAGCCGGCCCAGCTCCTGTGCGGCCCAACCCACCAGGCGTCCCCCCCCTGTCGTCTTCCTCCCCTCGCCCCGAAGCAGCTCGGTGGCGAGCGCTGGCGATGCCCTGGCCACCTCCTGCTTGCCACCGAGGCGCCCCCGACGCGTCTGGAGACGCCCCGCAACCCCCTCT
>NC_057797.1:522787803-522795142 GCF_018294505.1 Triticum aestivum
TCGCCATGGTCGCCGGCGTCACTAGCCGACGTGGCCGCGTGATTAGCACTAATCACGGCCAGCTAACCTCCCCAGAGCCGCTGACGTATGGGCCCCACGCCCTTATTTAATCCTTATCATTTTCTGTTAAGTTTAACCTAACCACCATGGGCCCACACGTCAGTTTTGACCAAGCTGACGTGGCTGTTGACTTGGTCCCACCTGTCAGTGTCACTAACCAGCACTAGTCACTGACCAGTGGACCCCACTGGTCAGGTTTGACCCGGACCAGCCCCTGTTGACCCGCTGACGTCATGATGATGTCAGGCTGACGCAATAATGAATTACTGGAATTATTTTAATTCTAAATATTCAGGAAATTCCAGAAAATTGTATAAACTTCTAAAAATCATAGAAATTCAACCGTAACTCCAAATTAAATAATTTATATATGAAAAATTATCAGAAAAATTCAAGGAATCCATCTGTACAACTTTCATGCATGTTAGAACAACTTATAGCTGCTGTTTAGCACAATTCAATTAAATGGTATTTGAATAATCACATATGGAGTTTGAATTTGAATCTTGTATTCAAACCAACTTCATTTAATCTGTTGCTAGTTGCATTAGCTCAAAACACATTCATATTGCCATGTCATGAGCATGCATCATATTGTGCATTGCATTGATTGTATTTCTTCTTTGTTGCCGGTATCTGCTCCCTCCCGGTAGACGATGTTCCGACGTTGTGATTGTTGACACTGATGAAGACTCAATGTTATCTTCAGAAGTGCCAGGCAAGCAAAACCCCCTTGTTCATTCCGATACAATCCTACTCTCTCGCTCCTGCTCTCTTTTACTGCATTAGGACAACAACGATTCAACTGTTACATGCTGCGGTAGTTGAACCCCTTTATCCTCTGCATGACCTGTCATTGCCACAGTAAATAGATGAAACCCACTAGCATGAGTAGGAGTTGTTTGAGCCCTGTTGTGCCTACTCATTCATGCGTGTTTGTCATGCCTGCTACTGCTTAGAGTTGAGTCAGGTCTGATTCATCCGGGATGAATCAGAGGCGTGTGAACATGTCCTACTGTGTGTGAGCTAAGTGTGTGAACACGATTTGGTAAAGGTAGCGGTGAGAGGCCATGTAGGAGTACATGGTGGGTTGTCTCATTGCAGCCGTCCTCAGGAACTGAGTTCTGTGTTTGTGATCCATGATTCAGCTACTACCACGCATTGGGCCCGAAACCAATGGACCCTCTCGGCTTCTTGATCACCCTTGTCCTCTGTCCAGGAGTTGCAAGTAGTTTCTGGTGTTTGTAGTATGCTGGAGGCCGTGCGCAGCGCTGACCGTAGGGGTGGGCTGTGATGCGGTAGGCACGTGGCCGGGTAAACCGGGCGCCCGTTTGGTGTCACGGAACCCTGTTCACATCATTTGGGGCTGTGAGCGAAACTCCGGCCGGATCTCCTCATGGATGGAACCCGAATAGGCGATAAACCTGGACTAGAGACTTGAGTGTTTAGGTAGGCCGTGGCCGACACCCACGTTGGGCTTCCGCTTGAAGGTTGCCGAGTACATGTCGTGTAAACGGCGGTAAGTGGTGAGAGCGTGTGTGAAGAAGTACACCCCTGCAGGGTTAACATCATCTATTCGAATAGCCGTGTCCGCGGAAAAAGGACTTCTGGGTTGCTTATATCAGTTCATAGACAAGTGAAAGTGGATACTCTAAAATACGCAAGATAAGCGTGAGTGCTATGGATGGCGTTCTCGTAGGGAGACGGGAGCGGATCCATAGTGGTGTATTGATATGGTGAATATGTGGACTCGTGTGCGCCACCTCAAAAGTTACATTGCAGTCGTAGTTCAGGATAGCCACTGAGTCAAAGCTGGCTTGCTGCAGTCAAACTCCACCATCCCCTTTGTTGATAATGATGCATATGTAGATAGATCTGATGTAAGTCTTGCTGGGTACATTTGTACTCACGTTTGCCTATTTTATGTTTTTGGAGAGAGACTTCAGTCTCACTAGTATTTTCCGCGTGGTCTTCGACGTTTAGCTTGTTACCTCAGCTACGATCTTGTGCCCTCGGCAGGATCTGATATATAGTCAGGCTTCTCAGCCTTTCTCATTTATAGATGTCTGTACTCAGACATGATAGCTTCCGCTTGTGTTTTGACTTGTATGCTCTGATTGTTGGGTCATGAGACCCATGTTTGTAATATCTCGCTCCTCGGAGCCTATTGATTAAATTACTTGAGTCATAGAGTCATGTTGTGATGCCATGTTGTGTTTGCACATATCGAGCATATTGTGTGTATGTTATTGAAATGCTTGGTATGTGTGGGATCTGACTATCTAGTCGTTTATCTTCAGTAGCCTCTCTTACCGGGAAATGTCTCCTAGTGTTTCCACCGAGCCATGGTAGCTTGCTACTGCTCCGGAACACTTAGGCTGGCCGGCATGTGTCCTTCTTCGTTCCTGTGTCTGTCCCTTCGGGGAAATGTCACGCGATGAATACCAGAGTCCTGTTAGCCCGCTACAGCCCGGTTCACCAGAGTCCTGCTAGCCCAGTGCTACAGCCTGGATTCACTCGCTGATGACCGACACGTTCGATGCTGGGTCATGGATGCCTGTCCCTGTAAGTTTGTGCCACTTTGGGTTTACGACTAGCCATGTCAGCCCGGGCTCCTTATCATATGGATGCTAGCGACACTGTCATATACGTGTGCCAAAAGGCGCAAACGGTCCCGGGTAAAGGTAAGGCGACACCCGTGGGAATACCGTGCGTGAGGCCGCAAAGTGATATGAAGTGTTACATGCTAGATCTATGTGGCATTGAGTCGGGGTCCTGACAGCGTTGGTATCAGAGCTTGACTGCCTGTAGGATTACCAAGCCAAACTGGTCGAAGTTGAGTCTAGAAATTCTTTAGTTATATAAGGGAATTGATTGTGGGATGGAACGTAAGGCTCTTTTACTCCTTATACCTCATGGCCTTCTGATCTGAGTCATCATCTTCTCTTCTACGGGGATTAAGAACTAGGCTATCTCTTCTTTCTATCAGGATCATGTGTTACTAATCCGTAGACTTATAAGATTGTTGATTCAAGCCCCAGTTCAGTTCCTACTATCTTCCGTATGTTAATTGTTGATCTCGAACCTTGATATTGTGCTTCTGAGTGGTTATGCCACCATTTTTGTGAATGTCTCAAATCTTTTCTGAGCATTTACAGCCGTTATGCTGTCCGAGTCATTCCAGGTTTCTAAATAGTCTGATGCATTTGCAAAATCCTTTCCCTCTGGTTTCGATGTTCCTTTATGCCAGCTCAATCACACTAATTGTTGAGTTGAGGTATTCTATTGCCTTGACATTATGTTGGAGTTACTATTATGACCCTAGGTGTCTCAGGGGATCATCTAGTAGTCTAGCCATGATTGTGTCCTAGTGTGATGATTCTGGCCTTTATTCGCAAAAGCATTCCATGTTGCTACTTAGTAGTAGGTATTCTATTCCTGGGTTCTTGAACCCGAGATTCACTCTACTTACTTCATGTTGATAGTAATTGCTAGCGCCTTTAGGATATTAGTAACCTTTGCGTTAGTCCTCAAGGTCCGTGGTATATCCTTCTTCCAAATACCATGAACCACTTACGGCAAAAGTTTGTTGGATCAAAAGATCACAACAGGGGTGCTCTCGATGGGTTCTCCATTCATAATTGTGACTCTGCCAGTTCTACCTTTCCGCATGGATTGTCCGGAAGAAATATGTTGAACTCGTTCGACATGCTAATCTATGCATTCACAACTCAGAAAATCATATGTTCCTTTGAGTTGTCCCTCTTTAGTTGTTTTTTGGCCCTCGTCTACCAATTGATAGTCAGGAGTAATTGTGCATTCGTGTTATCAATGCTTATTACTCTTGTGGTCCGTCAAGCCATTCTGTCCTGAATGACTTGGAGAAACAAACTCCAGTACCTCATCCATATTTAGGATTGGGTTAAAGTAGTTGTGTTCCGCAGATCAAGTTACAATCCAGCTTCTGGTCTGCTCTACCCTGAAGTATTACCTTCTTTATGACAGGAATTTCATGAGAATTGCACCACCTTTTGTGAATTCTTGACATAGTGATACTTCTCGCCATCCTTTTTCATTCCTCGGTTCCGTGTTGTTGCAGCCGGAGTGCCGACAAGTGAATCATGATGTGTGAACTCAATACTCCTAGCAACCCCATTGCTTGGTAGTTAATGGACAATAATCTTATTCCTAGTATGTTGGTTATTGAATCACCATTCTAAGATTGATCGTGCTACCTAGTCCTTATTTCCTGGTGCACTCTTTGATTGATGAGTAGGATTTTGTCAAGTCCTCGCTCATTTGATCATATCATCTTGCCCTGAAAAGCAAGATTGTTCTCGAGCTTAGTAACATATCGGTGGTTCGTGATTTCCGAAGATCTTCTCGGAAGTATTACCAGGTTGTCACCTGACCGCTATGTTGAGCTCGTGATCAAGTTGGTTTCTTGTGAACCACCTTCTCTCCAAGAATCGGTGTTAGATATCCCTGAGCTAGTTGGTTAAGCTAAATGACAACTTGGAGGGTTGGAAGATAAAAGCTTGCCTGACTTAGTTCGTTCCAAAGGGATATTCTTGTGTAGTGTGTGTTGAAGAAAGATGATATCTTCATCGATTGGTCCCTGTGATCAGTTGCTGGACCTATTGTCTTATCAATCCTTTGATTTGAGTGTGGGCTATCGTCAAATCAAGTCAGAACCAACGATGTTCGTAATGTTGTCTTACTCATGGTTGATTCCTCGAGCATACACCATTATATCTTTTGGGTCTGACCAATGCTATCACCGTGTTCACATGATGGTGGAAGTTCAGTGATATGGAAATTCCGATGAGTTGTTGTTGAGCCCATTGACAACATCCTTATCTCATCCATGATGTTGTTGAACATTAAGATAGTGTTGGAAACTTTTGAAGGCATTTGTTCATGCTAGCTCATGAAGCATATGTTTGGATGAAGGTAGTGACTTCCTTTAATTCATGTGCATCTGGTGCAAGTTGCCGCCGTGGATTCGAGAAAATCAATGTTGTTTCCTTTGGAATCATCCCAAATCAGTCATGCATACGTGCGAAAGTATTCTGTGGTTCGGAGACTTGCAACCTCCATTCTATATGTGCTCCGTAGCACCCCAAGCCACTGACTGATTTGTTCGAGAACAGGAGTTTAGTGTTAATCCATGGTAATGCACAAGACTTCGATACCCTCGTTGATGGTTCCCCCTCCTGAACTCGGTAGTGTTTTATTATAAGACTACTTTGTGGTCATGCTTGTCTTGGACAACGTGTTCACATGTTTGTAGCAGAACCAGCTCATGTTTTGGAGCTTGCTATCGTAGTTCATCTCCCGAGAATCCCGCAACGTCATCTCGTCGATTTGTGTTGCAAACTTCCGTTTTTCTTCCTAGACTCGATGAGTCTGGAATATCCTGACACCAACCAGATCTGAATCTCAGGCAGATATGATGGTTGGAATATTTCCCAAGAATTATAATATTGGTCGCGCGATAACCGGTAAAGTGGATGTCGTGGCCAACACACCCAGCCGGAAGACCTGTTATTATAATATCTTGATTGATGAAGTTGGCCACCTCCCCATAAGGATTTCGTAGGGTTTACTCCCTAGTTGTTCCTTATGGATTTTTGTGTTCCTGAAGTCCGACCTTTACTTGATGTTCTAGTTAGCAAACCATATCTAAGAATGGGTTACACTAGCACGTCAAGGAGAACATTAGAAGCGGAGTGCTAAATGTCTCTCGGTCGATCATCCAGATTTTGTTTCCTTGGCCTTGCTAAGGTGAAATCTGAGAAGGTGTTATCTTCCTTTGCATCTGCATCATCCATCATTAGCCATCATGGTAGTATGTTGTGTTGTCAGCACCCTTGACACGGATGTTGATAAAACCTTGATGATTGTGGAAATGCTCAAGTTCTTGAGAGCACGCACAAGCGCTAGGTGTTATCATCGACACTAATTGGGATGCTCTCAGTTTCCTCGGCAATGCTATGACCTTTTCAAACAGTGAATTCACTCTCTATTGTTGGGTTCCTTCCTAGTTACCAGAATCATTCCCAGCATTTGCATTTTGTTCCCAGCTTGCACCATCAATGTGCCATTCTACCACGGGTCTCTTCCATCTCCGGTGATAAGGAAATTCATCCATTACGTTGTCTTCAACAAGGTAATCCACATCATCCAAGTCCGAGTATGCCATTCTACCGACCCCGCCAATCGATTGCTTGTGATTGCCTTAGGCTGGTATAAAGAGTTTCAATGATCTTTGAATCAAAGGTAATTCTTTTTGCCACTTAAGGGGATATATCTACGAGTCACCATCCCTAAGATGCCTCGTTGTGGTATCATGGCAATCCAACTCCTCGCTACCTTGACAACCGATCACCACATTCTTAAGTCTGGAATTGTTGTCTACCTAGTGAACCTCGTCATCTGCTCCACTCCATCCCTCTAGAGGTGTGCTTCGTCTCTCAGCTCAAGAGATGTTGCTATGCCTCATTCCGAGAGTTAATCCTGAGTTGTTCGACCTTCGAGAAGATCGATTCTTCCGGAGTTGTCCTTTTCCTCTTGCTGTCATGCTAGCTGGAGTTCTCAGAGAAAGACGACGGGACAAAGATGGTGATCGAATCAACGTTCCTATGAAGTGCAACCTGGATCGTGAAGATTGTGCTAGTTTGCGTTCCCCATCGTCTTACCCTACACTTGAATCTCGGGACAAGATTTTTGTTTAGTGGGGGTGAGCTGTCACATCCCTAGCTTCTGGTGTTGTCTAGTGTTGCATCTTGCTTGCATCATGTTTAAATTTTTGAAACTTGAACTGAGGAATTTTGGAAGCCTCAAAAACTTAAATAAAAGAGGGGCAAAGAACCCTGGAAAATGCATTCAATGTTCCAAAATGGCCTTAAATAATGTTGGTTATATTTTGGCCAGGGTTTTGCACCAAACCAAAAATAATGAACATTTTGAGGAATATTTTGAGCACTGTATTTAAATCATTATTGTATTTGAATTTGGAATTATATTCATAATATATGGGATATATTTTCAAATAACTCTGAAATGCTTTATGTGTTGTTGGAAAAGTCCATCTAGCAAATAAAAATATTCAGAGGAGTTTTTGGCATTGTTTGAATTTGTTTAAATTCAAAACAATGCCAAAACAAATTTAAAAAAATAGAAAACAGAAATATAAAAAAAAAAGAGAGAACCCACCTGGACTTACCTGGTGCTCACCTCTCAGCCCAGCCGGCCCAGCTCCTGTGCGGCCCAACCC
>NC_057797.1:522795836-522812873 GCF_018294505.1 Triticum aestivum
TTGAATTTGAATCTTGTATTCAAACCAACTTCATTTAATCTGTTGCTAGTTGCATTAGCTCAAAACACATTCATATTGCCATGTCATGAGCATGCATCATATTGTGCATTGCATTGATTGTATTTCTTCTTTGTTGCCGGTATCTGCTCCCTCCCGGTAGACGATGTTCCGACGTTGTGATTGTTGACACTGATGAAGACTCAATGTTATCTTCAGAAGTGCCAGGCAAGCAAAACCCCCTTGTTCATTCCGATACAATCCTACTCTCTCGCTCCTGCTCTCTTTTACTGCATTAGGACAACAACGATTCAACTGTTACATGCTGCGGTAGTTGAACCCCTTTATCCTCTGCATGACCTGTCATTGCCACAGTAAATAGATGAAACCCACTAGCATGAGTAGGAGTTGTTTGAGCCCTGTTGTGCCTACTCATTCATGCTTGTTTGTCATGCCTGCTACTGCTTAGAGTTGAGTCAGGTCTGATTCATCGGGGATGAATCAGAGGCGTGTGAACATGTCCTACTGTGTGTGAGCTAAGTGTGTGAACACGATTTGGTAAAGGTAGCGGTGAGAGGCCATGTAGGAGTACATGGTGGGTTGTCTCATTGCAGCCGTCCTCAGGAACTGAGTTCTGTGTTTGTGATCCATGATTCAGCTACTACCACGCATTGGGCCCGAAACCAATGGACCCTCTCGGCTTCTTGATCACCCTTGACCTCTGTCCGGGAGTTGCAAGTAGTTTCTGGTGTTTGTAGTATGCTGGAGGCCGTGCGCAGCGCTGACCGTAGGGGTGGGCTGTGATGCGGTAGGCACGTGGCCGGGTAAACCGGGCGCCCGTTTGGTGTCACGGAACCCTGTTCACATCGTTTGGGGCTGTGAGCGAAACTCCGGCCGGATCTCCTCATGGATGGAACTCGAATAGGCGATAAACCTGGACTAGAGACTTGGGTGTTTAGGTAGGCCGTGGCCGACACCCACGTTGGGCTTCCGCTTGAAGGTTGCCGAGTACATGTCGTGTAAATGACGGTAAGTGGTGAGAGCGTGTGTGAAGAAGTACACCCCTGCAGGGTTAACATCATCTATTCGAATAGCCGTGTCCGCGGTAAAGGACTTCTGGGTTGCTTATATCAGTTCATAGACAAGTGAAAGTGGATACTTTAAAATGCGCAAGATAAGTGTGAGTGCTATGGATGGCATTCTCGTAGGGAGACGGGAGCGGATCCATAGTGGTGTATTGATATGGTGAATATGTGGACTCGTGTGCGCCACCTCAAAAGAGTCGCTTGCAGTCGTAGTTTAGGATAGCCACCGAGTCAAAGATGGCTTGCTGCAGTTAAACCCCACCATCCCTTTGTTGATAATGATGCATATGTAGATAGTTCTAATGTAAGTCTTGCTGGGTACATTTGTACTCACGTTTGCCTATTTTATGTTTTTGCAGAGAGACTTCAGTCTCACTAGTAGTTTCGCGTGGACTTCGACGTTTAGCTTGTTACCTCAGCTACGATCTTGTGCCTCGGCAGGATCTGATAGATAGTCAGGCTTCTCAGCCTTTTCATTTATAGATGTCTGTACTCAGACATGATAGCTTCCGCTTGTGCTTTGACTTGTATGCTCTGATTGTTGGGTCATGAGACCCCTGTTTGTAATATCTCGCTCCTCGGAGCCTATTGAATAAATACTTGAGTTGTAGAGTCATGTTGTGATGCCATGTTGTATTTGCACATATCGAGCATATTGTGTGTATGCTATTGAAATGCTTGGTATGTGTGGGATCTGACAACCTAGTTGTTTATCCTTGGTAGCCTCTCTTACCGGGAAATGTCTCCTAGTGCTTCCACCGAGCCATGGTAGCTTGCTACTGCTCCAGGACACTTAGGCTGGCCGGCATGTGTCCTTCTTCGTTCCTGTGTCTGTCCCTTCGGGGAAATGTCACGCGATGAATACCGGAGTCCTGTTAACCCGCTACAGCCCGGTTCACCGGAGTCCTGCTAGCCCAGTGCTACAGCCTGGATTCACTCGCTGATGACCGACACGTTCGATGCTGGGTCATGGATGCCTGTCCCTGTAAGTTTGTGCCACTTTGGGTTTACGACTAGCCATGTCAGCCCGGGCTCCTTATCATATGGATGCTAGCGACACTGTCATATACGTGTGCCAAAAGGCGCAAACGGTCCCGGGTAAAGGTAAGGCGACACCCGTGGGAATACCGTGCGTGAGGCCGCAAAGTGATATGAAGTGTTACATACTAGATCTATGTGGCATTGAGTCGGGGTCCTGACACAATGCCTGTGAAGCTTGCCGCCCGTGACACTCTCACGTAATAATGAGTGGGGCTGTACACGCCCCGGAGTCTCCGGAGTGCCGCCCTCGGGCCTCGGGGGCTCCCGCCCACGCCTAGTGGCATCACTTAGCTCCGCGCTAGTGAGAAGACGTCGAAGACTAGAATAGGTGTCGGACGCTGCTTTTTCATTTGGTTTCTGCAGTTGGCTTGTTTATTCCCGTTTGAAGTTTTATTGAAGCTGTTGACGTTCCTGGCTTGTGACTCTTTATCTTTTTTGCTCGCTTGCCTCGTTTTCTCTCGCACAAGTCTCGCGAGGGAGGTTCGCGGGCGCCCTCGTGAGTGTTTTCTGCCCCGATCGTTTGGAGCTTTCCTGTCTGAGTCCTTTGCGGGAGCACCCCTCCCAGTCCGTGCCTCACGGGCATCGCGACACGAGCGCAGGACCTGGGCCGATTGCCCCCGCAACCAAGACCGAGAGTTACCCCTCCTACTAATCCTTGCAGGGCACAAAGCGCACGGCGAGACCACGGCCTCGGGAGGAGAGGACTGCGTCAAGCCCCACCGAGCTAAAGTAATTCTCGCACATGGGTGCACGGTGCGAGAACACAGCGCGGAAATAGCGGAAGTAGCGCGATGGTTAACAGCAGTAGTTCTAACACACCCTCGCGGGGCCCTATACTACCTTCTATTTTCTGCGCAGGGAAAGAAGGAAAACAAAATGGGCGCGATTCGCCCTACACGAACCCACAGCGAAGGTTCGAGCTGCTCCTGGGGCTCAGGCGGATCCCTCCTCTCGCTTCGCCGGGGCGCGACGGCGGGCTAACCCGCTACCTTCACCCAGGCAGGCGCGACGGCACGGGAGCTGGTCGCGGCCACCGCTGGAGGAGCTGCTGCCTGAGAGGGAGTCGCCGAAGCTCAGCGAACCCCGAGTACCGCCGCCTATACGCATTTCGCTGTCTTCATCCTGGTCAGTACCAAGGCTGGGCAGGCGGCCGCGGTCGTCGTCTTCGGGGCAGCACCCAGCACGGCGACCGTCTTCCCTGAACACCCTCACGTAGAGGGTGGTGTCGCCATTGAACTTGAAGTGCAGTGTGCACCACCGGCCCAGGCCGCGCGCGCGGGCAAACGTTTGCCAGCCGTGGGTCAGGGCCCCATTCCCAGAAATGGAGACCCCCAGCAAGCCCAGGAGGCCCTGCTGCAGCAGCCATCTGCCTGGAGCTAGAAGCCGCACCGGGCACTGGCCGGCAGATCACCTACGAAGAAACGAGGGAGCTGGAGTCGGGTGCTGGTTGGGTCCGCTAACCACATGACGAACTCCGGCAGCACCTCCATAGAGTGAAAGTGTGGCCTAGGGGGCCGCGCAGCCACGGCGTGCCTCCCGTCGGCGGCCGGGCGCTCACCACCGTGCAGGGAACCGCCTCCATGGCCACAGGAGGCCACTACGGGGACCATGGAATACTTGCGTGCGCGGCCTCGGCCGTGCTTGGTCGGGGGGGAGTCAGGCCCTGCCTGGCGGGTCTTTCCTTTCTCCGCGGCCGAGAATCTCTTTGGAGCCATGGGAACGGCGAGTAGCCAAAGAAGAAGAAGGAAAGGAGCAGCAGCAAGGGATGGACTGAAGGGGCTCGCGCAGCCCCGTACTTATAGCCGGAGGAGGCCAACCGCCGAGCACCACGATCGCAGGTAATCATGACGGGTTTCTCTACATGTAGGGACTTGTCTAGTCGTGCGGTCGCCGAGGCATCGTGGGAAAGCACAGACGCCCACGTCCAATCAATCGCCACGCGGCGCCCAAGGCTGCAGGCTATTGGGGCCCGCGGCGCTTCGTGATTGCCTCTTCGCTTCCCTGCTAGGCCAAGCCCGGGCGCGCCTTGGGCCCGGGGGCTACTGTCGACGTTCTAGGAACGGGGGTCCCAAGACTTGCCTGCCTGCGGCCTACGGCGTGGCTCAAGTGGGGGCCCAGCGCAGCCCATCTTCATCAACTCAAGCTCAAGACCCTCGCGAGGGGCCAAGCCTCACGAGGCGGACGACAGAAAGCTTCCTTAGAAGCAGCCTCATCAGGCAGGCTCGCGAGGAGGCGGAGAGATCAAGGCAGGGATACCTCGCAAGGAGCCCATGACGCAAGCCATGACGATCGAGACCAGGCGGGCACCAGGCGGGCGCCGGCCTATGCAGTGTCCTTGTTTCCCCTTTGGTGCAAAGGGGGCAAGCACAGGCCAAGGCATCGGACAAAGGTTACCATTCCGGTGCAACGAGACCAAGACCAATAGAGCGGCAGGACGGAGGTCACCGTGGAGCCCAAGACGGCGTCACCACCAGTGCTTTTGGCAGCCGAAGACCACCTTTGGTCAGGATAACTTGTAATAGATGTTCCCCTTCAAAATGGCCAATTGTTGGCGCCCTTCCCGCTCATTATTTGGGGAGAGGCCCAAGGCCTCTATAAATAGAGCTAGCCACCGCAGAGTGGAGGGAGAGAAAAAAGAGAGAGAAAGGAGAGACATTGGGGGATCGACACACCTAGACATCTAGAGATCTGATAGAGCCCTAGCAGAGAGAGAGAGAGAGGCGACTGAACTCACCCCAGGAGTTCTTCGCACCAGCTCAAGAACACCTCTCGCGAGGCTATTCTTCCCTTGTACTGTTCATCATCAGCCCCTGAGGCAATCCACCACACCACACACTGGAGTAGGGTATTACACCACAACGGTGGTCCGAACCATTATAAACCTCGTGTCCCTTGTGTTGTTCGTTGTTTCCAGCTTAGATCACGCGAGGAGATTGGACGTAGATCGGTAGGGGAGAGATCTCCGCATGCACCCCGTGTTCGAACCTCAAGGGTCTGCCGGAACCCGAAATCCGACACCAACAACTCCCCCATCTTAGGGAGGGCAATCTCCATCAACATCTTCAACAGCACCAACTCCTTTCAAACCCTCGTTCATCTCTTGTGTTCAATCTTTGTACCAGAACCTTAGGTTGGTGCTTGTGGGTGACTAGTAGTGTTGACTACATCTCGTAGTTGATTACTATATTGTTTATTTGGTGGAAGATTATATTTTCAGATCCATTATGCTATTTAATAACCCTTTGATCTTAAGCATGATTATCATTTGTGAGTAGTTACTTTTGTTCATGAGGTCACGGGATAAATCTTGTTGAAAACTATTTGACATTTCCTTCTGCTCCTCATTGGGTTCGACACTCTTACTTATCGAAAGGACTATGATTGATCCCCTATACATGTGGGTCATCAAGGATCTTTTTTGGCGTCATTGCCGGGGAGTGAAGCGCTCTTGGTAAGTGGAAATCGGTAAGGAAAAGTTATTACTATGTGCTGAAATTTATTGTCACTTGTTACTATGGAGAACAATCCTTTGAGGGGTTTGTTTGGGGTATCTTCACCTTGACCGAAACCATGATTAGTTACCCCTCAACCTACTACACCTACTAGAAATATTGGTTATGAAATTCCTTCAGGTATGATAAAACAACTGCTACCTAATCCTTGTGCAGGAGATAGAACTGAACATCCTGATATGCACTTGATATATGTGGATGAAATTTGTGGATTATTTAAGCTTCCAGGTTTATCCGGATATGAAGCTAAGAAGAAGTTTTCCCTTTATCTTTGAAGGTAAAAGCATTAGCATGGTATAGGCTATGCGATGATATTGGATCTTGGCATTGGAATCGATTGAAATTGGAATTTCACCCAAAAAAATATCCTATGCATCTAGTTCATCATGATTGGAATTATATATATAGTTTTTGGCCTCGTGAAGGAGAAAGTATCGCTCTAGCTTGCGGGAGGCTTAAGTCAATGTTATATTCTTGCCCCAATCATGAGTTCTCAAGAGAAATTATCGTTCAGAATGTTTATGCTCGGCTTTCTCGTGATGATCTATCCATGCTTGATACTTCTTGTACTGGTTCCTTTATGAAGAAGGCTATTGAATTCAGGTGGGATCTTTTAGAAATAATTAAACGCAACTCTGAAGATTGGGAACTTGGCGAGGTTAAGAGTTATGTATTAAGCTTAAGTTTGATTGTGTTAAATCTTTTATGAATACCGATGATTTTCAAAAGTTTAGCACTAAATATGGACTTGGCTCTGAGATAGTAGCCTCTTTTTGTGAATCATTTGCTACTCATGTTGATCTCCCTAAGGAGAAGTGGTTTAAAATATCACCCACCTATTAAAGAAGGAATTTAGGAACCGGTAACACTACAAAAAAAGACACATCCGTGACATTTTGGGCCGAACGAAAAAATATTGTCATACTTATGACACTTCTATGACGATAATTGTGACAAAACCCGGTATCATCATAGATGTGGTGGGCTCCTACTTCAATGACAGAAAATCATGACAGAAAATGGGCTTTTTGTCCTAGGCGGGCCGGAGACGCAACTGCATGACATTCTTTCGTCCGTCCATGATGAAAAAACCGTGGTAGAAGCGAGGGCGAGGAAAATATCGGGGTGTTCCCGGTTACGGTGGGTGGTCAGGGCCGAGTGATGCACAGAGGTTTGCGCATTTCTCTCGTACACACACGCACGTGGGTGCGAGGCATTGGGCTCTAACTGAACCCGAGCGAGGCGTTCGCCTACTGAACCCGAGCGATTGCACAGCAGGCTACGCGTTACTGAACCCGAGCGATCGATCGATGGTTGTTAACTGAACCCGATCGAGCGATTCCTTCGCTACTGCTGCTAACTGAAGCCGATCGATGCTGCCTCTGGATGAAAAGTGAGCGTTGCTGGGGGGTTGGATGAACATGACCCCGTGGTGTTGCCTCTGGATGAACAGGACCCCGATCGATCGAGTCAGTTGGGGCTTGATGAACAGGACCCCGTGGAGGGCTGGATGAACAGTAGACGGTGGAGGGCTGGATGAACAGTAGCCCGTGGAGGGGTGGTTGAACAGGAGCCCATGGAGAGGGCTGGTTGAACACTAGCCGGTGGAGTAGCGCGTGGTGGAGGCTGGATGAACAGGATCCCATGGATGAACAGTCGTAGGTGGAGGCTGGAGGAGGTCGGCGGTGGATGAACAATAGCCCATGGAGGTTGTAGAGGGTCAACGGTGGAGAGGAACAGTATCCCGTGGAGTCCCGTTTTGCGGTACGCCACACCCCTTTCGATGAACAGGACCCCCGTTTCGACCGTAGCGCTCCAACACAAGTCCGTTTCCTCCGTTTTGCGGTACGCCACACCCCTCCCGATCAACAGGACCCCGTTTTGACCGTAGGAGGTCCATTTCCTCCGTTTTGCGGTACGCACGACCCCTCCTGATGAACAGGATCCTGTTTCGACCGTGGCCGGTCGAACACAAGGCCGTTTCCAACGTTCTGCGGTACGCCAGGCCTCATTTCCGTTGGTTGTTCCGTCCAAGCCCTCCCGATGAACACGATGATGCATTCCGTTCCGACCCAACCGGTTGGCTCCCCATTAACACGACGACGACACAGTTTCTCCGTTCCGACCCATCCATGTACATGATCCCTGGCCGTACGTATGCGCGAGTAGGTGTCCGAGACCTTGCCCATATGTACGTACGTGGCCGTATTTTATTTCTTGCACACTGGTCGTTGTACGTATGTGTACATGCTACGTGCGCGCCTTTACTACGACACATGCACGCCTCTACATGGACCAGTATGTACGTACACGTTAGCGACCAATATGACAATGCTACGTACGCTTTTACCAGGTGGGTCCCGACTGTCAGACACTTCCTAGCGTGCAAAGATGTAGCTGGTGGGTCACAGCAGTCAGGGGGCGAATCGTTTTTTTTTTGCCTGGACGCACTTCCTTGCGTGCGAAGATGTAGCTGGTGGGTCCCAGCAGTCAGGAAGGAAACATTTTTTTCGTGAAATACGGTGGCCCGTCCGGTGGGTCCCCGCTATCACGTGGAGGAATAATTATTTTGCGCGTAATAAGGAGGCACTTTCTTGCGGCTGCCGTGGACCCAGCTGTCAGCCTCTCCACGTACAGTACTCTTCCGATGGAAGTCGGTCGTTGACCACATTGACCATGCCGCGCTGAGAGCACCCCGGCGGTGGACGATGGCGAGGCCTAGGAAGGGGACGACGCAGAGCCGGGAAGAAGCGGCAGTGGATACCCATGCGGAGAGGAGTACGAGGGTTCACTGGTTCGGCTGCGGTGTGAGGTTGTCGTCGCCGCAGAATAACAGGGGGTGTGGGTGAATGGAGGGATGGTCTGGCCAGCGGTGGGAGTAGTAGGGGGCGGTGAGGCCTCCGCGGCAACACAGCCGGCCACGGGAGGCAGGAGCAGGCGGCATGACCGGCGCTGCTTTGTGCGGCTGGAGCAAGAAAACCATAGGTTCAAGAAGCACGACGGCTGTTGGATGGACATCGTACGGTCACTACAGCTAGAATCGTTTATATTGACTAAGTTGACAAAGCCCTTGGTACGCGTCAACTTAGTAGGTCCATAGGTCAGCTTTTGGAACGATGCGCCCCAGATGTCAAGGGGAGGAATCATTATTTGGGTGGGTGGAGCTAGAATATCCGAGATTGAAGAAGAAGCACGGCATTCGTTGGATGGACATCCAACGGCCACTGCTACTAGAACCGTGTGTTGACTATAAGTTGACAAAGTCTTGCATACGCGTCAACTCTTTTTTTTAGGGGATGTGTCAACTTAGTAAGGCCACAAGTGTGTGGCAGAGAATTTATAGCCCATTTTAGATTTGTAAGAACTAGCGTTGTGACCCGCGCATTTGCGCGGCTAGATTTAGTATAGGAGGTTATGTTTGGTGTTTTTTTGTGAACACTTTCTTTCTTGCAACTCGTTATTCGATTTGATTTGTCAAGGCATTAGCTTTGTCATTTTACCATATTGTGGACAAACTTATTATTTTGTTAACATCTACAGTAATCCCTATTTTTCATCTTTTACTCATCATCCGTCAATGTGTGTATCCCTCCAACAAACTTTTCATGGGAATTGTTCTACCAAAATAAAATCTTAATCATTATAAAAAAAACACCTCTAGCTTTATATTATCTTATTGGAAGCGATGTTGTCGAATGAATGCACCTATCTTATTGATTGAATTCCTATTGTTCATGCATCTTTGGATAACCTCTCACCTGGAAGCCCCTCACTTCAATGCATCATATTAATAGAAAATTCACAAAAAAAGGAGCACCTCGGTTGGATGATTTCCTTATTGGTTATGTTGATGTTTTCACCAAGAATTAAGTATAGCATTAATGACTCATATTTTTGAACTTGTTTTCTCTTTATTCATTCGCCTGGTTTGTGGTTGTATATACTCATCAACTATATGCATTTTTAACACTTCTTAAATACTACCTTTGTACCAAAATATAAGACATTTTTACAGTTCAAATGAATTGAAAAAACATCTTATACTTTGGTACGGAGGGAGTTGTTTTTACACTTCATCTCTGTTTCATCTTATATTTTTCTAGTGCATATCATGGTGTGCTTGTATAAACTTTTAGTGTAGCTTCTCGTGCTCCTAGGTTCCAAATTGTCTACATCATATCAAGCTCCTATATATTTGAGTGTATGCTAGCTTATTTACCTGTTCCACTGTTCAGTATGGCTCGTAATCGAAGTCGGCCCAAGCATGATGAATGTCTCCAGTAAACCATTACGACGAACCTTTGTTGCTCTAACTAATCTTCTCCTTAAAAAGGTTTTTGATTCCACCTCCGTAACAATTATAGATGTAAATTTTTTGAACTTTTTTTAGATGTAAAAATAAGATTGTCCAGAGCTTATTGGGTTTCCTTCTAGCGCAAAAATTAGACTTAATCACTGGCATTCATATTGCTTGTGTGCTGCCATCAATGGAGGTCAAGCCTCGCTGGAGTTTTAAAGACCTCTCGGAAGCCTATGTCTGCCAGCAGAAACATGTCGGTTTCCTATCAAGTATTTTCGTGTTAAGACAGTGCTTCTCGCGGAAGAACCTAGGTCGAGCCTCGCTTCTTGAGGCAACGCGGGCGAAGACCTTTGCGTTGGGCCAATCTCCATCGGGACAACATTGAGCCGCCTCTGGCAGAAGCCTCACTGACGCGTGTGTGCATATACGCTACTGACTTGTTATGCTTGCCATGCTGCACCGACGTTGTAAAGTTGAAAGTGAGAAAAAAAAAAAGCTTCTGAAAATATATTTTGACCATGTTCAATGAAAGCTAAGAAACTACAACGGGTTGTAGATGCACCAAAAAATAACTCCTATTGCACTACGTCCGTGCTATTGTATATTCAAATTCCTTTGCAAGTACCTGTCTCGGAGCCCGTATGGCCGTCCAACAAAAGGCTGAAAAAGTATCGTGACCAATACATATTCACTGGCTGATGTGATTGATTACATCATCCATATATTAAGCCGTCTCATTTGTTTCAATGATAATATAGTAATAGAAAGATTGATAATAATAATTTTGTTTTAATAAAAATAATATCTTAGGTTGTTAATTTTGTTTGTATTCAAATTGCTAGGCGTTGGTACATATATTTTCATCTAATAAAAAGGTGATCAATAATCTTAATTAAATTATAGAATGTTCTTGTTACCCGTTCCGTATTTTTGTAGTCCTTCTATTTTTATTGAATCAAAATTGGATTATTAATATCATTATACTTCAGTTTTGCTTTAAATCTCTTCCCACAAAAAAGGTTTTATATTAACTTTCGTATTCAAACTGTGTGTTATTTTTTTACACTCATTGTGTTAGTGTACGACACATGATAGCTAGTGTAATAGGTTTTTGTCCTATACCTCATTGACACGGATAGTTAGTCCTTCTTGGCCAAAAAGCATAGGTGTCCCAGTACATCACGATTTGTATTAGTGCGTTGATGTATATGCACAGGTGTCCTAGTACATCATGGTTCATATTACTACGTGATGGCAGATGGTGTTGGACTTGTATCTACGTGACTTTTTTTTTCATCTCAACCGTTATAGAATCCGTGGATCATATCTTTTTTTTTTTTAGAGCAAAGCAAAGCTTTATTACTTAACTGAGCTTAGGCATATCGCCTATTACAGAGGCGCCCACATGGGCAGGTACATTCGAGTCCCATTCCATATACTGGTTGGGATCACAACTACGGCCAATTGTGGCAAGATCGTGAGCTACAGAATTCGCTGTGCGTCTACACACGGTGATTACAACCTTGGCAAACCAAAGCTTGAGCTGGTACTTCGTGTCCTCAATGACAAATGCGTAGGCAGAGGAATCCACTCTTTGCAAGTCCAAGGCCTCAGCTAGGAGTTGGGAGTCCGTCTCCAGTTCGAGCCGAACGATGCCGAGATCCACTGCCATGGTGACCGCATGTGACATGGCATAAATCTCCGCGGCGAAGGCTAATTTACATGTTACGTAAGAAACTTTAAATCTCAGCCATTGTTATTCTAATCAAACGACGTAAAAAGATTAGCCTATGTGAACGAACGTGATGGCTTGTTTGACTCTTATTTTAATTATATAATAGATGTGCGGCCAATTTTCGAATTCTAATGAAATTTACTACAGCCGATTTACAGTTTGTTAAAAGTACATCCCACTTCAACCAACCGTTCAAAACAAAATTCAATAAAATTTCCCACATTTCGATGGGATCCGAAATATTTTTATCCCGAAATTTCTAGTCAGATTAAATACAATTTCATTGTAAATTTATATACGTAAAAATACAACAAAACATTGCACTCGCAACAATTAATGAAATTAAAATTTTCAATATCCATAAAAAATATTTTATAAAGTAATTACTTCTTTGGTGCATTTTTTATAGTTACTGCCCAGTTTTTATAATTACATCTTATTTATTATTTCTTAAAGCCCATTTTCTTGTTAAGCCTAATGCATCCCTCCTAGGAAAGATTTGCAGCCCAGCGGGGCGGAGAATAACAACTTGACCTTGCCTGGGTATTCCTAAAAAAGTATAGCTGGGCTAGCCATTTTCAGCATGAATAATAATAATATCTGGGCTGGATATCTGGCCTGGGCTAGACGGGCCACAGCCCGCCCAGTTAATACCTGCAGCGATGTTTTTGTTGTTGTTCAGAGGAGAAAAATTAATATCTGGGCTAAACATTGCTGAAGAAAAAGTCTGCAGTGCTCACACCTCAAAAACACAAATACTGCTCGAGCTGCTTGGTCCCAGCTGTCGGCCGCTTCTTGTGCAATTCTCTCGTTTATTGGCTACATAGGTTGACAATGCTGTGGGACCATGATGTCAGGAAACCAGGAGGAAGCAAGAAAATTATAGTTTTATATACTAATATGGAGGCACTTGCGTACGTGCGGCTATGGCCCTGGTGGGTCCCCACTATCGTCCTCTCCAAGTAAAGTCATCTCCTCATCCTCATGTTTGTTGACCATGTTGACAACGCGAGATGGCGGCGCCACGATGAGCGCAACAACTCGAAGGACGATGGAGAGGGACTTGCGGGCCCTACGGATGGTCTGATACTGCGCCCGATGCTCATTCGGGATGCCAGGATCATAGGGCCACATGTCTGCGACGGCATTGTCGTTCGCTTGTTCACCGGTGCTCGTTGAGGAGACGGAGGTTGCAGCATAGGTCCTCTTGCAATGGTAGCTCTTCCGCCATTAGGGCATCGAAGTGCGGCCGCACCTGCTCTATGGTGAACACGGCATGAACCGGCTTGGACAATGGCGTCGGCTCCTGGTCGGAAGCTACGTCCATCATCTGATTGTCGTCGCTCAGCTCGTGGAGCTAGCTGGCGAGCCAGCATGTCCGGCTGCTGGACCGACCCGCTGCCAAGCACGAGTCTGACTGCCCTGGCCCACCCAGACCGCCTCCCTCAGCGCCGCCCGCCCCGCTTCCCGGTGCAGGCGATTGCTCCGCCTTCAAAAGACACAAGTGCCCTCCGTCTGTCCTTCTGCCGCCCACATTAATGATACGTGGTTGCCGATGCGGCTACTCCTGCGCCACATGTCTGTCCCTCCGTCGCCCACCATTTCTATATAAACTGCTGCGTTGACCATAGCCGCAGTCATCCGCATCCGTTCCCTTTCTCCTGTCCACACCACTACTGCCCACCATGGCTTCCTCGCACTCCAGCGCTCTTCGGGATGGGTGGACGACGGACCACAAGGAGATGGCAGCCATTGTTGTCGACTGGCTGGCCGGCAGGCAGCCGGAGGACGACGACGTCCCAATGGAGAACATGGTAGTCGATGATCCGGCGCCAACCCCCTCCTCCGCGCCATCCTCACTAGTGCATTGCACCATGACCATCGGCGAGGCCCGTGCCCAATATATGGACACGGTGAGGCAGAAGCATGAGGAGCAGTTCTGGGAGGCGCAGGCCGACACCGCCTACAACCACCATCTCCTCCAAGAGCACCTGCAGGCGGAGGAGCAGATCACCTTGGAGCAGGCAGAGCAGGAGGCGCTGCTCGACTTGTACCGCTCCGCAGGCCACCTCGAGCGCTGGCTGTACCGCATGCGGGTGGCGGAGGCTGCGGTAGCCTACAAAGAGGGCGATGAAGCGGGCGAGGCGGTGTTTGGCGAGACCGAGGACAAGGCAGAGGACAATGTCGGCTCCGACGAGTCCCAGCTTCGCTGGCGTTGACGAGGCCCTGCTCCGCTGAGGCCCCGCAGTGCCAAGAACGAGGCAGAGGACACCGCCAGCTCCCTCGAGGCCCTGCGGCGCCAATAATGAGGCAGAGCACACCACCGGCTCCGCCGAGGCCCCACCCTGCTGGCAACGAGGGGGAGAATTTCCCCCGCTCCGCCGAGGCGCCGCCCGCTGGCAACGAGACATAGGACATCGCCGACTTTGCCGAGGCCCGGCCCCACTGCCAACGAGGCCGCACCACACAGAAAACGAGGAAGAGTAGAACACGGTAGGTTGCCGCCGCTCAGGTCCAAGTAAGGCCACCGCTGCTACCCTCCGGTTGATGTCACTGAGTTGTACATCATGGAGCAATTCTATGATTACAGGATGATTGAAGACCGCTCCATGGTTGAGCAAGCTCATGAGATACCGTCATTTGCTAGAGAACTTGAGCACTTCAATTGTATGCTACCGGACACAGGTGAGTAGCTTCGGTTAAAATTAATTATACATCCAGCGCACCCCTTTTTAGTTGAAGAATGTATGAAATGTAATGAAATCTGACCATGTATGAATGAATTTATTTCAATTAGTTTGAATTCTTGTATCACTGGCATTGGATGAACATGCAAAACAATACGTACTAGCATTATTCCTATGGTGATCACCTTGTTTGCAGTAGTTTCACATGTACTCCCTCTGGTCCTTTCTAGTCTGCATACAAGTTTTGTCTGCAGTCAAAGTATCTCTACTTTGACCAACCTTATAGAAAAAAGTATGCACTTTCACAATGTGTGAAGTAAAAGGGAACAGAAGGAGTACAAAGAGTTTGAGCAGCTTTTTAGTGTTCTTGTACATTGCAATCAAACACACAAGCCTGGCAATTCATAGAGAACATTCAAAACAATCAATGATTGTGCATCTCAGCAATACACATGTTAGAGCCAATATTTACTTCACAACTAAAGAAAAAAGAAAAAATGGATCGACGCTGCTGACAGCAAAGGGCGTCTCATTCGAAAATATCAAACGCATGTCTTCTTGCTAAAATCAATGAGCAAAATTTGACAAGGTTGTCCCATTCCAAAATATGAAATGCCTACGGTTGTGGAATGGGCAGGGTTTGCCATCAGTTTGGACATTGACATGGCACCTCGTTCTAAATAAACCAATTGTTTTTCTTGTGCAGTTCCACCAAAATCAACCAAATTCGTTCGGTGAGGGAGTCCTGGACTAAGGGGTCCTCGGGCGTCCGGCATGTTGGCCATGGGCCGGACTGATGGGCTGTGAAGATGTGAAGACCGAAGACTGCACCCGTGTCCGGGTGGAACTCTCCTTAGCGTGGAAGGCAAGCTTGGCGATGGAATATGTAGATTCCCTTCTTTGTAACCGACCTTGTGTAACCCTAGATCCTTCCGGTGTCTATATAAACCAGAGGACTTAGTCCGGAGAGGATATACTCATTACCGTAGTCATACAGGCTAGACTTCTAGGGTTTTCGCCATTACGATCTCATGGTAGATCAACTCTTGTAATACTCAAATTCATCAAGATCAATCAAGCAGGAAGTAGGGTATTACCTCCATAGAGAGGGCCCGAACCTGGGGAAACGTCGTGTCCCCTGTCTCCTGTTACCATCGACTATAGACGCACAGTTCGGGAGCCCCTACCCGAGATCCGCTGGTTTTGACACGACATTGGTGCTTTCATTGAGAGTTCCTCTGTGCTATCGCTAAAAGGTTTGATGGCCCCTTCAATCATCGATAATGACGCTGACCGAGGAGAAACTTTCCTCCCCGGACAAATCTTCGTGTTCGGCGGCTTCGCACTGCGGGCCAACTCGTTTGGCCATCTGGAGCAGATCGAAAGCTACGCTCATGGCCATCAGGTCAGATTTGGAAGCTTGAACTACGTTGCGGACATCCGTGGGGATTTGATCTTCGCCGGATTCGAGACCACAGTAGCCGCTCCTGGTCACCCTGGTGATCATGACCTAAATCTGTCATCAGGACGCATCAAGCAGATTGCTCCTGTAACTGCTCTGGCCTTAGATTCGGAGCAAGCTGCACCATCCAAGGACGGGAGGATCAACCCCACCACGGAGGCCACAAATTCCACGGCGTTGGAGCCGCACATAGACTTAACCTCTCACGACGTCTTTGTCACCGGAACTCCGGACTCGTCTCCGGCCATAAGTTCCGAACCACGTGAGCCTACGGACGCCGCACTTGATCATTTATCGATCTTCGAATTCAGCGCCGCAGACATCTTCCAGCACTCGCCTTCGGGCGATGTGCGAAACTCATAAAAGACCCTGTCCTTGGCGGAGGACTCACAGCCGAACTATATGCGGCTCGAACTAGGGGCTAACTGTAACAACCCGGATGTAACTTTCCCTATTTGTACTCCAACTCTTGCCGTTTCCGGCATTAAGTTATATTTATTTCCTCGGGTTCGGGTCTTTGTCTCCGTGTGTTGTTATCGTTGTCATGCATCTCATATCATGTCATCATGTGCATTGCATTTGCATACGTGTTCATCTCATGCATTCGAGCATTTTCCCCGTTGTCCGTTTTGCATTCCGGTGCTTCGTTCTCCTCCGGTGGTCATTTCTAGCTTTCTTTCGTGTGTGGAGATTAAACATTTACGGATTGTACCGAGACTTGCCAAGCGGCCTTGGTTTACTATCGGTAGACCGCCTGTCAAGTTTCGTATCATTTGGACTTCGTTTGATACTCCAACGGTTAACCGAGGGACCGAAAAGGCCTCGTGTGTGTTGCAGCCCAACACCCCTCCAATTTGGCCCAAAACCCACCTAACTCTGCTCCATCATCTAGAGCGTTCGATCACGATCACGTGGCCGAAAACAGCACCTCATTTAGACTCTCCTAGCTCCTCCTATGCCTATATAAAGACCCCTTCCCCGAAATCCGGATCCCCCTCGTCCTCAAACCCTAAATCCCAGATCCGCGCCGGCCGGACACGTCTGCCCTGGCCGGACGCGTCCGCTCCACCGCCCGCAGCCAGTGGCAGCGCGCCATGTGGCCGCCCCACCACCGTCGCCGCCACAGCCCGCTCGGGCCCAGGGCAGGCCCTCCCGGCCCAGCCGCCCCGCGCCCGCTGCCTCCCGCTGCCTGCCGCACTCCGCCGCCTCCGCCACGCG
>NC_057797.1:522813208-522822643 GCF_018294505.1 Triticum aestivum
CCGCCCGCTCCGCCGCGGCCGGGACGCCGCGCCGCACCTCGCCTCGGTCACCCCGCCGCCTCCTCGCAGCCCTCGTCGCCGGCAAGGCCGCCCCGGCGAGCTCCCCTTCATCCGGCAAGCTCCCGTCGCCGGGGAACGACGGATCCGGTGAGCTACAGTGCAGATCCGGCGAGCTCCTCGATTTCCGCGCCGGGTCAAACCCTAATCCAGAGGTTGAATTTTTCCTAAGTCCCGAAATTCCAGATCCATGTGCCCTTCTTCCTAGCCCCGTAACTTTGCATCTGTAGCTCCGATTCATGCATATAGCATATCAAAATGTTCATCTTAGAGAGTATATCATTTCGTTCCATTGCACCATTTTCATTTGAGCTCATCTTGATGCCCGAAATGCTGTTAGAAGAGGGCTACTTGAGATATTTGTCAGATCTGCTACTCCATTTAGGTTTTTGTCATTTTTTCCATGATTAATGTGTGCATGATATGCCCTGATGCTATACATGTGTTTTGTTAATGGTTTTGTCATCTTTCTAGAGGTGCAACCCATGTATTTTTGTGATGCGTGTGGTGACTTGTGCAAGCTTGCAAAGTGGTGCACTTGCTAATTCTGTTTATCTCATGATGCCATATGTTCTTGTTGTTTCCTAGTGATCTGTGCCTCTTTTGAGGATGGTCAGTAAGGATGTTTTGTTAATAGTGTAGTGCTCTATGCATCCATGTCTTTGTTTGCAATTATGGAGCACCCTAGCTTGAGTCAATCGAACTCTATTTTTGCTACTTCGTGAATCTGGGCAGATTGTCAACTTGTTTGCAATTTTGCCGGTGATGTTGTAGTTGATCCGTGCATGCTATGCTTTTGTTCTTGCCATGTCTAGCTAGCACTTTGTGCCTTTTGATGGATGTGTGCTTTTCTTGTCATGACTTGTACCGTAGTGAGTGCATCGAGCTCGTAAACATGCCAACTTGAGTTATATTTCAGCATGAGTCAGTTTTCACTGAGTATGAAAACTGATTATGTTTTGCTATGTTCGTGTGCTCGCAATTGTATTTTCTGATCCCTTTTGGCTCAAGGTCACTAAGGGACTTTTGTTAAGCTCTTTGAGTAGCTCCATGCCATGCTTTACTTTGCCATGTTCAGGTCCTGTAGCATGTAGTTTTGTTGCTCCGAAGAGGGCTACCTGATCTGAAATTCCAGACAAGTGTGTTAATTTCACTAAGTCTGAAATCTGTTTGCCATATGCATTTTTTCCATGCTTGTTTGAACCTGTTAATGGATGAATTGGCCGTAGCTCAGTGCTAGACTTTTGTTAAGAATCTTGTATGCATCCCTGCCATGTATTTTGTTGTCTTGTTTGGGTGCTGTAGCATGTTCATCTCATTGCATTTAGATGGCTACTTGCTGTAAATCACAGACCGGTGTCATTTTTGAATCGCTTGCCATTTTCAAACCGTAACTCCGATTCCGGCGTTCTTTATATCGTTTTCAAGCGATTTCATCTCATCTTTCCAGTGGCACACTTTGTTTTACAAGTTGAGGCCAGGTTCATGCATTTCCTGTCATATCTTGCATTTCGCATCCCGCATCGCATCCCGCATAGCATATCATCTTTGCATTGAGTTGTTTGAGTTTGCACATGGTTGATTGTATCCTTATTGCTTGTTTGTCTTGTTTGGGTAGAGCCGGGAGACGAGTTTGCTAACGAGGAGCCCGTTGAGTTTGCTTTCGGGGATCCAGTCAACTCTGACAACTGTGCAGGCAAGATGATCATACCCTCGAAATCACTACTATCTTTGCTATGCTAGTTTGCTCGCTCTTTTGACATGCCAATGCTACGATGCCTACCACTTGCTTTCAAGCCTCCCAAATTTATGTCAAACCTCTAACCCACCTTGTCCTAGCAAACCGTTGATTGGCTATGTTACCGCTTTGCTCAGCCCCTCTTATAGCGTTGTTAGTTGCAGGTGAAGATTGGAGGCCGTTCCTTGTTGGAACATTTATTTACTTGTTGGGATATCATTATACTATCTTGTTATCTTAATGCATCTATACACCTGGTAAAGGGTGGAAGGCTCAGCCTCTCGCCTAGTGTTTTGTTCCACTCTTGCCGCCCTAGTTTCCGTCATATCGGTGTTATGTTCCCGGATTTTTGCGTTCCTTACGCGGTTGGGTTATAATGGGAACCCCTTGATATTTCGCCTTGATTAAAGCTTTTCCAGCAATGCCCAACCTTGGTTTTACCATTCGCAACCTAGCCCTTTTCTTTCCCTTGGGTTCTGCAGACTCAAGGGTCATCTTATTTTAACCCCCTCGGGCCAGTGCTCCTCTGAGTGTTGGTCCAACCGAGCGATGCCTGGGGCTACTAGGGGCAACTCTGGGCTGGCCTACCCGACGTCTTGCTCATCTGAGTGTGCCCTGAGAACGAGATATGTGCAGCTCCTATCGGGATTTGTCGGCACATTCGGGCGGTGTTGCTGGTCTTGTTTTAACCTGTCGAAGTGTCTTGAGTAACCGAGATACCGAGTCTGATCGGCACGTCTTGGGAGGAGGTCTATTCCTTCGTTGACCATGAGAGCTTGTCATGGGCTAAGTTGGGACTCCCCTGCAGGGATTTGATCTTTCGAAAGCCGTGCCCACGGTTATGGGCAGATGGGAATTTGTTAATGTCCGGTTGTAGATAACTTGAACCTTAACTTAATTAAAATGAATCAACCGAGTGTTTTACCGTGATGGCCTCTTCTCGGCGGAGTTCGGGAAGTGGACACGATGTTGGAGTAATGTTTGTGCAGGTTGCTCTCTAGTTTCTCGCTCGCGCTTTGCCTCCTCTTCTCGGTCTCTTTTGCAAATAAGTTAGCCACCATACTTGCTAGTCGCTTGCTGCAGCTCCACTCATATTTACCTTGCCTTACCTATAAGCTTAAATAGTCTTGATCACGAGGGTGCGAGATTGCTGAGTCCCTGTGGCTCACAGATTACTATTACGCCAGATGCAGGGCCTGATGATTCCGCTCCGGGAGACGCGTATGAGCTTAAGTGGGAGTTCGACGAAGACTCTCAACGTTACTATGTTTCCTTTCCCGATGATCAGTAGTGGTGCCCAGTTGGGGGTGATTGGGACCGTGTCGCTTGTTGGGTTCTCTTTTATTTTGGCGCCGTAGTCCGGCCATGAGTGTTTGGATGATGTAATATTATTTATGTACTTGATTGACGTGGCGAGTGTAAGCCAACTATGTTATCTCCCCTTTTATTATTATATTACATGCGATGTTTGTGAAGATTGCCTAACTTGCGACATATGCCTTCAATGCGATTATGTCTCTAAGTCGTGCCTCGACACGTGGGAGCTATAGTCGCATCGAGGGTGTTACAAGTTGGTAATCAGAGCCTTCCCCGACCTTAGGAGCCCCATTGCTTGATCGTTTTTAGCGGCCAAGTTGTGTCTAGAAAAATGTTTGGAGTCTTTTAGGAATTATATATCAGAGAGATTAGGAATTCTTTTTACTTCCCAGTCTCCTCATCGCGCTGGTAAGGCATCCTGACGTAGAGTTTTGACTCTTCTCTTCTCAAATTTCACTAAAATTTTTTAGGATCACGCGGCTATCTTGGAATCATTCCGATGGTTTTATGATGAGAACATTGTCTTGGTGTCTCCTGTCAGGGGTTTAGTGGAAGTGTCCCGGGCAGTTGAGCTCTGAGGTGTTGTCATCATAATTTTATCGTTGCAGTTCTGGAATACCAGAGTTTAGTATGCCGACATCGAAAATCTCTTTTATGCAGTTCGTTGGTGAGATAACCTCGACGCCACCCAGTACTGGGGAGGGAGTTCGGGAGTATCGCCATAACTTGTATAACGGATGCTTTTCGAAGGTTGAGGTAGATGGTTTCTGAAGGTTTCTTGGTTATGTGTTGAAGGATGGATACAGCTGGATGTAGGATTTGCTAGTTTGGGTGAGATATTATGCTTCCCATGTATCCCCAACACCTGATTGCATAACCGGAAAGGTTCGGGAGTTTCATAGGTGGGAATTCTAGTAGCTCTAGTTCTTCTTCCATGGATATTGGTTTGAGATTGGGATTTCTTACCGATTATTCGTTCTTCATCCGTACCTTGTTGATTTATTTCTCTACCTTAATTCTACGTGGCTTCTCAATTTATGGATATGTGACCATTTCAAGAGGAATGCATTCGTTCATTTTGTTTGGATGTGAAGACTATATGTTGCAATTTTCATTCCGTTGGATTCAGCTTCAATATTGTCTGTCAATGTGCTAATGGTGGTCAACCTCTTTAGGATGGCTCCTCCAACGCGCACGACTCCGAATCCTGATCCGCCACCACCTCCACCTCCTCCGGAGGCATGGCAAGCTGTGATGGCCGCAACCAATGCAAACACACAGTTGATCATGCAAATTCTCCAAGAGCGCAATCAAGGCAACCAAGGGAATCAAGGCAGCAATCAGAATAACTTTGCTTCACTCAACCAGTTCCTTGCAAACGGGCCAAAGACTTTTAGCAATTGTGTTGAGGCAACCGATGCTGACGATTGGCTTGTGGATCTGTGCAAGCATTTCGAGTGCAGTAACGTCAGGCCTGAGGACTTTGTCAAGTTCGCTTCCTTCCTACTCAAAGATCAAGCTGTAGAATGGTTCCAGCAGTACAAGGATTCCAGAGGTGGACGTGTTATCACTTGGGATGATTTTCGTCGAGATTTCAGGGATCATCATATTCCCCAGAGCGTGGTTGAAAGCAAGCGTGAGGAATTCCGCAATCTGAAGCAAGGCTCTTTGTCTGTCTATGACTACAACAAGTTGTTCCAGAAGCTCGCCCACTTTGCCAAGCAGGATGTCCCTGATGAGAAGAGCATGATATACTAGTTCAGGGGTGGTCTCAGAGAAGATATCCAGCTCTGTCTTGTTCTCTTCGAGCCCTTGAGGTACGATGAGTTCTACAACATGGCACTGAAGCAAGAGGCTGGTCAGTTGAGGTGTGATGCTTCCAAGAAGCGAGTCAGAGATGTTACTCCTTCTTCCTCTACTCAAGTGACCAAGCAGCAGAAGTATTGGCTTCCTCCTCCTCCGTTCCGTCAGCCGTATAAGTAGAAGAGCAAAGGTGGCAGTGGTTCTTCCCACCCACCCAACCCTGGTTTTCAGAACAATACTTCGTCTCAAGATCCAAGATTGAGTGCTTCGTATCACCGTCCGCTTTCAGAGGTCACGTGCAACAAGTGCCAACAGAAGGGTCACTATGCCAACAAGTTTTTCAACCAGAGGCGTCTTCCTCCTCCTCCTCCTGTCAGATCGGCAAGTACAGCTGTGGTCAAGCATAACCCCAAGTCCGCCAAGGTCAACTTGCTGAATGCAGCTCAGGCAGAGGAATCACCAGATGTGATCATGGGTAACCTTCCTGTTAATGACATTCCCGCAAGAGTTCTTTTTGACACTAGTGCATCTTTATCATTTTTATCGAAGCCTTTTGCATCCATGCATGATGTGCATACTATTGATTTGCCTAAGCCGATAGCGGTTTCTTCTCCGGGTTTGTTCATGAACACCAAAATGATGGCTCCGGATGTTACTATCACATTGGGCGACTACAAGTTCCTTTCTTCCCCTATGGTTCTTGGTAACTCGGATATTGATCTTATTCTCGGAATGGATTGGCTTTCTAAGCACAAGGCTCAACTTGATTGTGCAGCCAGGCAGATTCAATTGACTCATTCATCTAAGGATGTAATTGTCTTTGCCGCTCGTGATGATACCATCCGTCTATTTTCTCTCAATGAGAAGGGTGAAGTGGACGCTATCTCGCAAGTTCCAGTCATTTGCGAATATCAAGACGTCTTTCCAGAAGAGCTTCCAGGAATGCCTCCGCACCGACCAGTTGAATTCGTTATTAATCTTGAGCCTGGCACGGAACTTGTGTGCAAACGTCCTTACAAGCTCGGGCCTGAAGAGTTGAAGGAGCTGAAGAAGCAACTCGATATTCAAGAGAAAATGGGTCTCATCCGGCCTAGTTCTTCTCCGTGGGGTTGTGGTGTTCTTTTTGTGAAGAAGAAGGATGGAACGGACCGACTTTGTGTTGATTACCGTCCATTGAACAAGAAGACCATCAAGAAAAAATACCCACTTCCCAACATCAATGAGCTGTTCGAACAACTCAAAGGTGCCCAAGTATTCTCCAAGCTTGATCTCCGTATTGGTTATCATCAGATTCGAAATAGTGAGCAAGATATTCCCAAGACGGCTTTCAGGACAAGCTTTGGTTCATACGAATACACTGTCATATCTTTTGGCCTCGTCAACGCTCCTCCGACGTTCTCTCGCATGATGAACTTCATCTTCAACGCCTACACCAATGACTTCGTTTTGGTCTATCTCGACGACATTCTGGTTTTCTCGAAGAACAAGGAAGATCATGCCAAGCACTTGCGTTTAGTTCTTGATAAGCTAAGGGAACATCAGTTCTATGCCAAGTTCTCCAAGTGTGAATTTTGGCTCGATGAGGTTCTTTATCTTGGTCATATCATCTCTGCCAAGGGCATTGCCGTGAATCCTGAGAAGGTGTCTGCAATTGTGAATTGGGAACCTCCTCAGAACGTGAAGCAACTCTGCGGTTTTCTCGGTCTCGCAAGCTATTGCCGAAGATTCGTTGAAAACTTTTCAAAAATCGCGAAGCCTCTCTCAAATCTTCTCAAGAAGCACGTCAAGTACGTTTGGTCTCCGGAGTGTGATATTGCTTTCAACACTTTGAAAGAGAAATTGATCGCTGCTCCAGTTCTGACTCCGCTTGATGAATCCAAACCGTATGAGGTCTTTTGTGATGCCTCTCTCCAAGGTCTTGGCGCAGTATTGATGCAAGAGAAGAAAGTTGTTGCTTATACCTCTCGCCAGTTGAAGCCTAATGAGAAGAACTACCCCACTCATGATCTCGAGTTGGCGGCAGTTGTGCATGCTCTTTTGACTTGGAGACATCTTCTATTGGGAACAAAAGTGGACATTTTCACTGATCACAAGAGTCTCAAGTACATCTTCACTCAGCCTAATCTCAACCTCGGGCAAACTCGATGGGTCGAAATGATTCAAGAGTATAATCCGAGTATTGAGTATACTCCAGGCAAGGCCAATGTGATTGCTGACGCATTGAGCAGGAAAGCTTACTGCAACAGTCTGATTCTCAAGCCTTATCAACCCGAGCTTTGTGAAGCCTTCCGCAAACTTAATCTGCAAGTTGTTCCTCAAGGTTTCCTCGCTAACCTTCTAGTCTCACCTACCTTGGAAGACCAGATTCGCCAAGCCTAGCTTCTTGATGCTATGGTGAAAAAGGTGAAGATTGGGATTGCCAAGAGCCAGCCCAAGTACAAGTGCTACCGCCTTGATGACAAGGACACTCTCTTCTTCGAGGATCGTATTGTTGTATCCAAAGGTGAACTTCGTAAAGTGATCATGAACGAGGCTCACAATTCTCTCCTCTCCATCCACCCTGGGAGCACGAAGATGTATCAGGACCTCAAGCAAGCTTATTGGTGGACTCGAATGAAGCGCGAGATTTCTCAATTCGTGAATGAATGTGATGTCTGCAGAAGAGTGAAGGCTGAACACCAAATACCAGCTGGTCTCCTCCAACCTCTTGCCATTCCAGAATGGAAGTTTGACCACATTGAAATGGACTTCGTGACTGGGTTTCCTAAGTCCAAGCGTGGCAATGATGCTATATTCATTGTTGTCGACAAACTCACCAAAGTGGCTCACTTTCTGCCTATCAAAGAGTCGATCACTGCAGCTCAGTTGGCGGAACTCTATACCTCTCGCATTGTCTCTCTGCACGGTATTCCACAAGTGATCTCTTCAGACCGTGGCATCATCTTTACCTCGAAGTTTTGGGATACTTTTCAGAAGGCCATGGGCACCAACATCCGCTTCAGCACAACTTTCCATCCCCAAACAAGCGGTCAAGTCCAGCGTGTCAACCAGATTCTTGAAGATATGCTCAGGGCTTGTGTGATCTCCTTCGGCATGAAATGGGAGGATTGTCTTCCTTATGCTGAATTCTCCTACAACAATAGTTTTCAAGCAAGTTCGGGTAAGGCCCCATTTGAAATTCTGTATGGCAGGAAGTGCCGTACCCCTCTCAACTGGTCTGAAACCGGTGAACGTCAGCTTTTGGGTAATGACTTAATTACAGAGGCAGAAGAAATGTGCAAAGTCATTCGTGATAACCTCAAAGCAGCACAATCCCGTCAGAAGAGCTACTATGATAGTAAGCACCGTGATTTGGCTTTCAAGATCGGAGATCATGTTTACCTCCGTGTCTCTCCTATGAAAGGTACTCGTCGCTTCGGTATCAAAGGGAAGCTTGCCCCTAGATACGTGGGACCTTTCAAGATCGTCAGCAAGAGAGGCGACCTCGCCTATCAACTCGAGCTTCCTTCAAACTTTGCAAATGTTCATGACGTGTTCCATGTCTCTCAGCTTTGAAAGTGCTTCAAGACTCCTGACCGCACCGTCAACTTCGAGGACATTGAGCTCCAAGAAGATCTCTCTTATCGTGAGCACCCAGTTGCTATTCTTGAAGAGACTGAACGCAAGACTCGCAACAAGTCAATCAAATTTCTCAAAGTCAAGTGGTCACACCATTCCGACCGTGAAGCTACCTGGGAACGCGAGGATCACCTCCGTTCTGAGTACCCGGCGTTCTTTCAGTCCTAGATCTCGGGACGAGATCTTTTCATAGTGGTGGAGTGTTGTAACAACCCGGATGTAACTTTCCCTATTTGTACTCCAACTCGTGCTGTTTCCGGCGTTAAGTTATATTTATTTCCTCGGGTTCGGCTCTTTGTCTCCGTGTGTTGTTATCGTTGTCATGCATCTCATATCATGTCATCATGTGCATTGCATTTGCATACGTGTTCATCTCATGCATTCGAGCATTTTCCCCGTTGTCCGTTTTGTATTCCGGCGCTTCGTTCTCCTCCGGTGGTCATTTCTAGCTTTCTTTCGTGTGTGGAGATTAAATATTTCCGGATTGGACCGAGACTTGCCAAGCGGCCTTGGTTTACTACCGGTAGACCGCTTGTCAAGTTTCGTATCATTTGGAATTCGTTTGATACTCCAACGGTTAACCGAGGGACCGAAAAGTCCTCGTGTGTGTTGCAGCCCAACACCCCTCCAATTTGGCCCCAAACCCACCTAACTCTGCTCCATCATCTAGAGTGTTCGATCACGATCGCGTGGCCGAAAACCGCACCTTATTTGGACTCTCCTAGCTCCTCCTATGCCTATATAAAGACCCCTTCCCCGAAATCCGGATCCCCCTCGTCCTCAAACCCTAAATCCCAGATCCGCGTTGGCCGGACACGTCCGCCCCGGCCGGACGCGTCCGCTCCACCGCCCACAGCCAGTGGCAGCGCGCCACGTGGCTGCCCCACCACCGTCGCCGCCGC
>NC_057797.1:522823058-522840220 GCF_018294505.1 Triticum aestivum
CCGCCCGCTCCGCCGCGGCCGGGACGCCACGCCGCACCTCGCCTCGGTCGCCCTGCCGCCTCCTTGCAGCCCTCGTCGCCGGCAAGGCCGCCCCGGCGAGCTCCCCTCCGTCGGGCAAGCTCCCGTCGCCGAGGAACGGTTCCGACGAGCTGCAGTGCAGATCCGGCGAGCTCCTCGATTTCTGCGCTGGGTCAAACCCTAATGCGGAGGTTGAATTTTTCGTAAGTCCTGAAACAGATCCATGTGCCCTTCTTCCTAGCCCCGTAAATTTGCATCTGTAGCTCCGATTCATGCATATAGCATATCAAAATGTTCATCCGAGAGAGTACATCATTTCATTCCATTGCATCATTTTCATTTGAGCTCATCTTGATGCCCGAAATGCTGTTAGAAGAGGGCTACTTGAGATATTTGTCAGATCTGCTACTCCATTTAGGTTTTTGTCATTTTTGCCATGATTAATGTGTGCATGATATGCCCTGATTCTCTACATGTGTTTTGTTAAGGGTTTTGTCATCTTTCCAGTGGTGCAACCCATGTATTTTTGTGATGTGTGTGGTGACTTGTGCAAGCTTGCAAAGTGGTGCACTTGCTAATTCTGTTTTCAGGGACAGTGATTTCACCAAGTCCTGGAGCTGTTTATCTCATGATGCCATATGTTCATGTTGTTTCCTAGTGATCCGTGCCTCTTTTGAGGATGGTCAGTAAGGATGTTTTGTTAATATTGTAGTGCACTATCCATCCATGTCTTTGTTTGCAATTATGGAGCACCCTAGCTTGAGTCAATCGAGCTCTACTTTTGCTACTTCGTGAATCAGGGCAGATTGTCAACTTGTTTGCAATTTTGCCGGTGATGTTGTAGTTGATCCGTGCATGCTATGCTTTTGTTCTTACCATGTCTAGCTAGCACTTTGTGCCTTCTTGATGGATGTGTGCTTGTCTTGTCATGACTTGAACCGTAGTGAGTGCATCGAGCTCGTAAGCATGCCAACTTGAGTTATATTTCAGCATGTGTCAGTTTTCACTGAGTATGAAAACTGATTATGTTTTGCTATGTTCGCGTGCTTGCAATTGTATTTTCTGATCCCTTTTGGCTCAAGCTCACTAAGGGACTTTTGTTAAGCTCTTTGAGTAGCTCCATGCCATGCTTTACTTTGCCATTTTCAGGTCCTGTAGTATGTAGTTTTGTTGCTCCGAAGAGGGCTAACTGATCTGAAATTCCAGACAAGTGTTAATTTCACTAAGTCTGAAATCTGTTTGCCATATGCATTTTTTCCATGCTTGTTTGAACCTGTTAATGGATGAATTGGCCGTAGCTCAGTGCTAGACTTTTGTTAAGCATCTTGTATGCATCCCTGCCATGTATTTTGTTGTCTTGTTTGGGTGCTGTAGCATGTTCATCTCATTGCATTTAGATGGCTACTTGCTGTAAATCGCAGACCGGTGTCATTTTTCAATCGCTTGCCATTTCCAAACCGTAACTCCGATTCCGGCATTCTTTATATCGTTTTCAAGAGATTTCATCTCATCTTTCCAGTGGCACACTTTGTTTTACAAGTTGAGGCCAGGTTCATGCATTTCCTGTCATATCTTGCATTTCGCATCCCGCATCGCATCCCGCATAGCATATCATCTTTGCATTGCGTTGTTTGAGTTTGCACGTGGTTGATTGTATCCTTATTGCTTGTTTGTCTTGTTTGGGTAGAGCCGGGAGACGAGTTTTCTAACGAGGAGACCGTTGAGTTTGCTTTTGGGGATCCAGTCAACTCTAACAACTGTGCTGGCAAGATGATCATACCCTCGAAATCACTACTATCTTTGCTATGCTAGTTTGCTCGCTCTTTTGCCATGCCAATGCTACGATGCGTAACACTTGCTTTCAAGACTCCCAAATTGCCATGTCAAACCTCTAACCCACCTTGTCCTAGCAAACCGTTGATTGGCTATGTTACCGCTTTGCTCAGCCCCTCTTATAGCGTTGTTAGTTGCAGGTGAAGATTGGAGGCCGTTCCTTATTGGAACATTTATTTACTTGTTGGGATATCATTATATTATCTTGTTATCTTAATGCATCTATATACCTGGTAAAGGGTGGAAGGCTTGGCCTCTCGCCTAGGGTTTTGTTCCACTCTTGCCGCCCTAGTTTCCGTCATATCGGTGTTATGTTCCCGGATTTTTGCGTTCCTTACGCGGTTGGGTTATAATGGGAACCCCTTGATATTTCGCCTTGATTAAATCTTTTCCAGCAATGCCCAACCTTGGTTTTACCATTCGCCACCTAGCCCTTTTATTTCCCTTGGGTTCTGCAGACTCAAGGGTCATCTTATTTTAACCCCCCCGGGCCAGTGCTCCTCTGAGTGTTGGTCCAACCGAGCGATGTCCGGGGCTACCAGGGGCAACTCTGGGCTGGCCTACCCGACGTCTTGCTCATCTGAGTGTGCCCTGAGAACGAGATATGTGCAGCTCCTATCGGGATTTGTCGGCACATTCGGGCGGTGTTGCTGGTCTTGTTTTAACCTGTCGAAGTGTCTTGAGTAACCAAGATACCGAGTCTGATCGGAACGTCTTGGGAGGAGGTCTATTCCTTCGTTGACCGGGAGAGCTTGTCATGGGCTAAGTTGGGACTCCCCTGCAGGGATTTGAACTTTCGAAAGCCGTGCCCGCGGTTATGGGCAGATGGGAATTTGTTAATGTCCGGTTGTAGATAACTTGAACCTTAACTTAATTAAAATGAATCAACCGAGTGTGTTACCGTGATGGCCTCTTCCCGGCGGAGTCCGGGAAGTGGACACGGTGTTGGAGTAATGTTTGCGCAGGTTGCACTCTAGTTTCTCGCTCGCGCTTTGCCTCCTCTTCTCGCTCTCTTTTGCGAATAAGTTAGCCACCATACTTGCTAGTCGCTTGCTGCAGCTCCACTCATATTTACCTTGCCTTACCTATAAGCTTAAATAGTCTTGATCGCGAGGGTGCGAGATTGCTGAGTCCCTGTGGCTCACAGATTACTATTACGCCAGATGCAGGGCCTGATGATTCCGCTCCAGGAGACGCGTAGGAGCTCAAGTGGGAGTTCGACGAAGACTCTCAACGTTACTATGTTTCCTTTCCCGATGATCAGTAGTGGTGCCCAGTTGGGGGTGATTGGGACCGTGTCGCTTGTTGGGTTCTCTTTTATTTTGGCGCCGTAGTCGGTGCATGAGTGTTTGGATGATGTAATGTTATTTATGTACTTGATTGACGTGGCGAGTGTAAGCCAACTATGTTATATCCCCTTTTATTATATTACATGGGATGTTTGTAAAGATTGCCTAACTTGCGTCATATGCCTTCAATGCGATTATGTCTCTAAGTCATGCCTCGACACGTGGGAGCTATAGCCGCATCGAGGGCGTTACAAGTCGGTAATCAGAGCCTTCCTCGACCTTAGGAGCCCCATTGCTTGATCGTTTTTAGTGGCTGAGTTGTGTCTAGAAAAATGTTTTGAGTCTTTTAGGAATTATATATCGGAGAGATTAGGAATTCGTTTTACTTCCCAGTCTCCTCATCGCTCTGGTAAGGCATCCTGACGTAGAGTTTTGACTCTTCTCTTCTCAAATTTCACTAATTTTTTTTAGGATCACGCGGGTATCTTGGAACCGTTCCGATGGTTTTATGATGAGAATATTGTCTTGGTGCCTCCTGTCAGGGGTTTAGTGGCAGTGTCCCGGGGAGTTGAGCTCTGAGGTGTTGTCATCATAATTTTATCATTGAAGTTCTGGAATACCTGAGTTTAGTATGCCGACATCGAAAATCTCTTTTATGCAGTTCATTGGTGAGATAACCTCGACGCCACCCAGTACTGGGGCGGGAGTTCGGGAGTATCGCCATAACTTGTATAACAGATGCTTTTCGAAGGTTGAGGTAGATGGTTTCCGAAGGTTTCTTGGTTATGTGTTGAAGGATGGATATAGCTGGATGTAGGATTGCTAGTTTGGGTGAGATATTATGCTTCCCCTGTATCCCCAACACCTGATTGCATAACCGGAAAGGTTCGGGAGTTTCATAGGTGGGAATTCTAGTAGCTCTAGTTCTTCTTCCATGGATATTGGTTTGAGATTGGGATTTCTTACCAATTATTCGTTCTTCATCCGTACCTTGTTGATTTATTTCTCTACCTTAATTCTACGTGGCTTCTCAATTTATGGATATGTGACCATTTCAAGAGGAATGCATTCGTTCATTTTGTTCTGATGTGAAGACTATATGTTGCAATTTTCATTCCGTTGGATTCAGCTTCAATATTGTCTGTCAATGTGCTAATGGTGGTCAACCTCTTCAGGATGGCTCCTCCAACGCGCAGGACTCCGAATCCTGATCCGCCACCACCTCCACCTCCTCCGGAGGCATGGCAAGCTGTGATGGCCGCAACCAATTCAAACACACAGTTGATCATGCAAATTCTCCAAGAGCGCAATCAAGGCAACCAAGGGAATCAAGGCAGCAATCAGAATCACTTTGCTTCACTCAACCAGTTCCTTGCTAATGGGCCAAAGACTTTCAGCAATTGTGTTGAGGCAACCGATGCTAATGATTGGCTTATGGATCTGTGCAAGCATTTCGAGTGCAGTAACGTCAGGCCTGAGGACTTTGTCAAGTTCGCTTCCTTCCAACTCAAAGATCAAGCTGCAGAATGGTTCCAGCAGTACAAGGATTCCAGAGGTGGACGTGTTATCACTTGGGATGATTTCCGTCGAGATTTCAAGGCTCATCATATTCCCTAGAGCGTGGTTGAAAGCAAGCGTGAGGAATTCCGCAATCTGAAGCAAGGCTCTTTGTCTGTCTATGACTACAACAAGTTGTTCTAGAAGCTCGCCCGCTTTGCCAAGCAGGATGTCCCTGATGAGAAGAGCATGATATACCAGTTTAGGGGTGGTCTCAGAGAAGATATCCAGCTCGCTCTTGTTCTCTTCGAGCCCTTGAGGTACGATGAGTTCTACAACATGGCACTGAAGCAAGAGGCTGCTCAGTTGAGGTGTGATGCTTCCAAGAAGCGAGTCAGAGATGTTACTCCTTCTTCCTCTACTCAAGTGACCAAGCAGCAGAAGTATTGGCTTCCTCCTCCTCCGTTCCGTCAGCCGTATCAGCAGAAGAGCAAAGGTGGCAGTGGTTCTTCCCACCCACCCAACCCTAGTTTTTAGAACAAGACTTCGTCTCAAGCTCCAAGATCGAGTGCTTCGTATCACCGTCCGCTTTCAGAGGTCACGTGCAACAAGTGCCAACAGAAGGGTCACTATGCCAACAAGTGTTTCAACCAGAGGCGTCTTCCTCCTCCTCCTCCTCTCAGATCGGCAAGTACAGCTGTGGTCAAGCATAAACCCAAGTCCGCCAAGGTCAACTTGCTGAATGCAGCTCAGGCAGAGGAATCACCAGATGTGATCATGGGTAACCTTCATGTTAATGACATTCCCACAAGAGTTATTTTTGACACTGGTGCATCTTTATCATTTTTATCGAAGCCTTTTGCATCCATGCATGATGTGCATACTATTGATTTTCCTAAGCCGATAGCGGTTTCTTCTCCGGGTTTGTTCATGAACACCAAAATGATGGCTCCGGATGTTACTATCACATTGGGAGACTACAAGTTCCTTTCTTCCCCTATGGTTCTTGGTAACTCGGATATTGACCTTATTCTCGGAATGGATTGGCTTTCTAAGCGCAAGGCTCAACTTGATTATGCAGCCAGGCAGATTCAATTGACTCATTCGTCTGAGGATGTAATTGTCTTTGCCGCTCGTGATGATACCATCCGTCTATTTTCTCTCAATGAGAAGGGTGAAGTGGATGCTATCTCGCAAATTCCAGTCGTTTGCGAATATCAAGACGTCTTTCCAGAAGAGCTTCCAGGAATGCCTCCGCACCGGCCAGTTGAATTCGTTATTGATCTTGAGCCTGGCATGGAACCTGTGTGCAAACGTCCTTACAAGCTCGGACCTGAAGAGTTGAAGGAGCTGAAGAAGCAACTCGATATTCAAGAGAAAATGGGTCTCATCCGGCCTAGTTCTTCTCCGTGGGGTTGTGGTGTTCTTTTCGTGAAGAAGAAGGATGGAACAGACCAACTTTGTGTTGATTACCTTCCATTGAACAAGAAGACCGTCAATGTCACACCCTAGCTAGTCATGCATTAGAGTGTTGCATCATGTTTACTTTTCATCAGAAACTTGAAATGGGGATGACAGAACCCCCAGTCCCCTCTGAAACCAACTAGGGTTACTAAAATAATTTTTCAATGAACCTGAAATGCCCTTCTAAAATGTCCATCATTTTAGCCTTGGTTCAGAACCTCTGACAAAAGTGGTGCACATTTTTCTAGGCCATCATAGGGTCTTTGAATTAAATCATAGATATTTGAATTTGGGCATTTAAAATAATATAAAATATTTAAATGCTCAAATATCTCCAAACTAAAATGTTTCATGTTGGAAATAATCCAACTATGGACCAGGAGTAGTTTGGTGAATTTTGGAGTTGCCTAGGTATTTTAATTAATTCAACAAAGTTGCAGATATATTAAATAAAACAGAAAACAGAAAAAAACTAAAAGGGAGAAGCTTACCTGGGCTCCTCCCTGTTCAGCCCAGCCAGCTGGCCGGCCCAGCCAGCAGCCGGCCCAGCCCACCTCCCTCCTCTGTCGTCTTCGTCCCGACAGAGGGAGGGGAGTGTGGCCGGCGCGCGCGCACGGCCACCGCGCCACGCCACCTGCTCGCCTGCTTGCCTGCCCTCCCCTCCTCGCTCGACGCCCTGGACGACGCCACGCCTCTCCCCCTGCTCTCTCTCACTCTCCCCCGTTTCTCCCTCGCTCTCTCTCGCTCTCGGCCGAAGCACACCGTCGCCGCCGTTCGCCGTAGCCACTGTCTCCGGCCACCCCTCGCTCCCCTGAGTAGCTCAGAAGCTCCGCCACAACTCCCTCTTCCTCCCCACCGCTCCACGAGTCCCCGGAAGCCCTGCATCGCCGCCACGTCGCCGTTCCCCTCTTCGGGCTCCGACCACCGTCGCCGAGGAATTCGCCGTCTCCAGCGCGTCCCCGAGCCCGCTTCGACGCCCACTACAACCGCGGTGAGCTACGCCACCGTTTCCCCCTCTTCTCCCCCTCGTTCCCTCACCGTAGCTTCATCTCCACCACGGCCGAACCTCCGCCGTCGCCGAGCTCGCCGTCGACGCAGCTCCGGTGACCATTTGGTCACCCTGGCGAGTCCAACGCGTTCACAGAACCCAGTAGAGCATCCCTAGCGCCTCACTTTGCTCGACTTCGAGCTCCATCACCACTCCCGTGCACGACCGAACCCCGGCGGCCGCAGCCGAGCTCACCGCCGTCAACTCCGGCCACCCCGACCCCAACGGACTCCGCCAAGAGCCGCGGGTCGTCCTCAGCTTCACTCCGGTGGTCGCCGCGGTCCATTTGGTGGCCGAAACGACCAAAACCACTATCGCCGCCGCACTGTTGGTCGCCGCCGGCCAGAACTCCGGCGAGCTGACGTGGCCTAGTTGATTAACCACTAATCCACCACCTACTGACGCTGACAAGTGGGCCCAGGGCTTAGTCAAAGCTAACCAGCCCGGGGTCAACGCGGGATTAGCCCCTGTGACGCTGACGTGTGGACCCCACACGTCAGGTTTGACCCGAGCCAGCCCTGTTGACCTGCTGATGTCACTGTGATGTCAGGCTGACGCGGTAATTGAATTTCTGGATTTAAATTAAATCAGGAAATTCCAGAATATTATTTAAACTTCAAAAATTCATAACTTTTATTCTGTAACTCCAAATTGGACAAATTATATATGAAAAATGATCAGAAAAATCCAATCTATCCATCTGTACTATTTTCATGCATGACCAAACAAGTTAAATTGATGTTTTAATCAGAACAAGGAAAGGCACTTTAAAAGGCCATATTTGAATTTGGAATTTGAATCTTTGATTCAAATTTGCTCAAACACTTCTGGCTTTAGTTGCATTAGCCCAACACACTCATATTGCCATGTTTCATGCATGCATCATATTGTTGCACATTGTTTGGTGATGCCTGTGTATCGTTATCCTTTGCGACAGGATCTGTCCCCGAGGAGTACCGTGATTACCCTAACGAAGAATCGTATCCGTGCAACGAACCATCAGGCAAGCAACCAACCATTTGATCATATCGATACAATCCCATGTTCTCGCTCCTGCTCTCTTTTACTGCATTAAGACAACGCGATTCAAACTGCTGTGTGCTGCGGTAGTTGAACCCATTTCCTCTGCATGACCTGTCATTGTCACAGTAACTAGATGAAACCCACTAGCATGTGTAGGAGTTGATTGAGCCATATGTATGTGTTGTTCCTACCTTGCTATGCCTGCTATGCTTAGAGTTGTGTCAGGTCTGGTTCATCTGGGTGATGGGCTAGAGTGAAATGTTTATGTCGGTAATAAGAGTGGTGCGGTGAACACGATTGGTAAAGGTATCGATGAGAGGCCATGTAGGAGTACATGGTGGGTTGTTTCATTGAAGCCGACCTTAAGCACTGAGATCTGTATGTGTGATTTAAGATACAGCTACTACCATGCATTGGGCCCTGAAATATGACCCCGCTCGACTTCTTATTCACCCTAGCTCTCTGTCCAGGAGTTGCAAGTAGTTTCTGGTGTTTGTAGCCTACTGGAGGCCGTGGACAGCGCTGACCGTAGGGGTGGGCTGTGATGCGGTAGGTACGTGGCCGGGTGTACCGAATACCCGTTAGGTATCTCGGGAACCCTGTTCACATCGTTCGGGGCCGTATGGGAAACCTCGGCCGGACTCCCTGCGGATGGAACCTGAATAGGCGATAAACCTGGACTAGAGACTTGAGTGTTTAGGTAGGTCGTGGTCTACACCCACGTCGGCTTTCGCTTGAAGTCTGCCGAGCACATGTCGTGTGCAGACGCTAAGTGGTGGAAACATGTATGAAGAAGTACACCCCTGCAGGGTTAATATGATCTATTCGAATAGCCGTGTCCGCGGAAAAGGACTTCTGGGTTGCTTATATCAGTTCATAGACAAGTGAAAGTGGATACTCTAAAATACGCAAGATAAGCGTGAGTGCTATGGATGGCGTTCTCGTAGGGAGACGGGAGCGGTTCCATAGTGGTGTATTGGTTGGTGAATATGTGGACTCGTGTGCGCCACCTCAAAAGAGTTACTTGCAGTCGTAGTTCAGGATAGCCACCGAGTCAAAGCTGGCTTGCTGCAGTTAAATCCCACCACCCCTTTGTTGATAACGATGCATATGTAGTTAGTTCTGATGTAAGTCTTGCTGGGTACATTTGTACTCACGTTTGCCTATTTTATGTTTTTGCAGAGAGACTTTGGTCTCGCTAGTAGTTCCGCGTGGACTTCGACGTTTAGCTTGTTACCTCAGCTACGATCTTGTGCCCTCGGCAGGATCTGATAGATAGTCAGGCTTCTCAGCCTTTTTCATTTATAGATGTCTGTACCCAGACATGATAGCTTCCGCTTGTGCTTTGACTTGTATGCTCTGATTGTTGGGTCATGAGACCCATGTTTGTAATATCTCGCTCCTCGGAGCCTATTGAATAAACTACTTGAGTCGTAGAGTCATTTTGTGATGCCATGTTGTATTGCACATATCGAGCATATTGTGTGTATGTTATTGAAATGCTTGGTATGTGTGGGATCTGACCATCTAGTTGTTTATCTTTAGTAGCCTCTCTTACCGGGAAATGTCTCCTAGTGTTTCCACTGAGCCATGGTAGCTTGCTACTGCTCCGGAACACTTAGGCTGGCCGGCATGTGTCCTTCTTCGTTCCTGTGTCTGTCCCTTCGGGGAAATGTCACGCTTTGAGTACTGGAGTCCTGTTAGCCCGCTACAGCCCGGTTTACCGGAGTCCTGCTAGCCCAGTGCTACAGCCCGGACCCACTTGCTGATGACCGACACGTTCGAAGCTGGGTCATGGATGCCTGTCCCTGTAAGTCTGTGCCACTTTGGGTTTACGACTAGTCATGTCAGCCCGGGCTCTTTATCATATGGATGCTAGCGACACTATCATATACGTGAGCCAAAAGGCGCAAACGGTCCCGGGAAAAGGTAAGACGACACCCGTGGGGATACCGTGTGTGAGGCCGCAAAGTGATATGAGGTGTTACCAGCTAGATCGATGTGACATCGAGTCGGGGTCCTGACAGCGTTGGCATCAGAGCCGGACTGCCTGTAGGTTCTCTAAGCCAAACTGGTCGATGTTGAGTCTAGAAATTCTTTAGTTATATGTAGGGGAATTGTTTGTGGGTTGGAACGTAAGGCTCTTTTTACTCCTTATACCTTGTGTCATTCTGATCTGAGTCAGTCCATTCTTCCACCGGGGGTTAAGGAATTAGGATCTGTTCTCTCTATCAGGATCACGTGTTACTAATCAGTAGTACCTTATAAGTTTGATGGATACAAGCCTAGTTCAGTTCTACTACCACATTATGTTGTTAGAATGGATTCAGGACTTGATATGATGATGTTGGGTGTGTACGAAATCTTTTGTCAAATGTCTCAAAAATCCTTTTTGAGCATTTACAGCTGTTATGCTGCTGAAATTTTGCTAGAAATTCTAATGCCTTTGCATTATAATTATGCTTTCAGATGGCCACTCGCGACCTCAATCAAGTGGTTCGCCTGACTCGATGCCTAGATGTACCCGGCCATACTGCTAAGTTGGTCAGGGTAATGACTGAGGCTGGATACCGTTGGTATCCTGAGTACACGGTCGAAGAGCAATTCCGAGATTTTAATCAAAGCCAGTATCTCTGCACTGTCAGGATATTTCCATCTTATCCTGGATCCACTGAGCCTCTTCACTGCTCCTATGGACTCGGGGTTACTATCGAGATGGCTGTGCAGGATGCCGCCTACTCTATGATGACCATTATGCGAGTCAGATCTGGTCTATTTCGGGACTCTGATTTCCGGTATATGCCAGGATCACTTCCGGGAGCACAAGGATATCTCCAAGCTATCTATGCTGATTCTACTCAGGAGGATTCACGAACTCGCACCACTGCTGAGATGCTTGAGGATAAGGACCGTGAAAATCGGGCCTTAAGGTTAGAGCTCTTCAATACCCGTGCCGACCATTGGGCCACTTTGACTCGGTTCGCACCGGCGGTGCAAGCTGGATATTCAGATATGCGCGATCTCTATCCAGTGAGATCTGCTCTGCCGGACGTGATGGTTTGGCATGATGTAGGAGGCATCACCCCACCTCGCGGTCCCCGTAGGCCACCGTTTGTTGGTCCAAGGCCTCATCCTAGCCCCTATGGTCCACAAGCTCCGCGAGATCGTCTGTTTCCGGATGAACATGTTGAGCTTCCAGGCTATGGAGGTGACTTCTACGAGGACTACTACGGATCGGTCTGAGTTAGTAGTAGTATCACTAGTTCGCACTAGCTGTGTCGTCTATTGTCCTGCGTGTCTCGTGGGATATGACCTAGTTTGTACTCTTTCCGGAGATGTAGAAAAATAATGTATAGGAGCTTGGGATGCCTCCGATGAGATGTAATCCTCTTTTCACCGTATTAGTACTTTGCTTGGCTTGTACTAAACCTTGTATGGTGTGTATGACGATGGAATAAAGAAGCAGTTTCTGTATCTACCATGTCATACGGATGATCATCTTGCATTCCGAATTATTCCTTACATTGTGTATCCTATGTCGGAATTTTATCATTCTGACTAAATCATTGTCTTGTCTACCTAGGATGGTCAACACACGCGCTAATCCTGCTTCCCAAGAGCAGGCCGAAGGCAGTGAAGCCAGGAATGAAAATCTGCCTCATCCTCCTTCACTAGCCGAGGTGATGATGGAAGCTGAGAGAAACAAGCGGGAGACAAACCGGTTGTTGGAGCGTATTGAACAGAACACAGCACACCATCAGAGGGCTAACGTGGTGTCACTCAGTGATTTTATCAAATTGCATCCACCCACGTTCCACCACTCCGTCGAGCCTCTCGACGCTGATGACTGGCTTCGCAGTATCTCTCACAAGCTGCGTTCCGCGCTGGTAGCTGAGGCTGACAAGGTCACCTTTGCTGCATATCATCTTGAAGGCCCCGCCAGTCTATGGTGGGAAAATTATGGAGCTATGCGCCCAGCGGGCCATGTCACAACTTGGGCTGAATTCAGCGACGCTTTCCGTGAACATCACATTCCGGAGGGTCTCATGGACCGCAAGCGTGAAGAATTTTGCAATTTCACCCAAGGCCGACTTTCTGTGGATGTCTATAGCAGAGAGTTTGGTAATCTCGCCCGATATGCAACTGAGGAAGTGTCTACTGACGCCAAAAAGCAAGCAAGGTTCCGCAAGGGCCTTAGTCCTGAGCTTCGCCGCGACCTCCGTCTGCATGAGTGCACATCCTTCTCGAAACTTGTCAACAAAGCCATCAGTGCTGAAACTGGTCAGACTGACTATGACGCAACACGCAAGCATGGATGTGACACGGGTTCCTCATCCGGTGCTGGTCCTCAGAAGCGCCGCGTGTGGGTACCCAACACCGCCTTGCCACCCAGGTTCACACCGAGGCCATCTTTCCAGGCGCCTCGCCCCGCTCAACAGTCTGCTCCAGCTAAGCCCTATGGGGGTCCAACCAATAATGCTCCTCCACGTACCAGCTCCGTGACTTGTTTCAAATGTGGGGAATCTGGTCATTATATGCGTGAGTGTCCCCAGACCAACCCCAATCAATCTGCTAAAGCTGTTGGCCGTGGCAAGCCGACAGGAAAAGTGTTTCATGCTAAACCAGTCACCGCTTCACGTGGCCATGTCAACTGTGTCTCTGCCGAAGAAGCTCAAGAAGATCCCAACGTCGTTCTCGGTACGCTTCTTGTTAATTGCCACCCGGCATCTGTCCTTTTCGATACAGGAGCCTCTCATTCCTTTATATCTGAAAATTATGCTCGTTTGCATAACATTGCATTCTGTGATCTGCCGTCCACTATGGAAATCTCTACCCCTGGGTCTAGATGGCAGACCTCTAGGGTAAGTTATAGGAATGAAATCCAAGTCGATAGACTTGTCTTCCTTGCATCTTTGATAGCCCTTAAATCTTCAGATATTAATATCATTTTGGGTATGGACTGGATGTCAGCTCATCATGCCAAAATTGATTGCTTCTCTAGGACTGTTCAACTCACCCACCCTTCGGGGAAGATAGTCAATGTCTTGACTCGAATAGCCAAGCGACAATTATATTCTCTTAACGCCAGCCCTTTGCCAGACCTTGAGGACGTTCCGGTAGTCCGTGACTTCCCGGATGTCTTTCCAGAAGAATTGCCAGGGGTTCCACCTGACAGGGATGTTGAGTTTGTAATAGACCTCATCCCCGGAACCGTTCCAATTGCTAGAAGGCCTTATAAGATGGCACCCCTAGAACTAGCCGAGCTTAAGAAACAACTCGATGAATCCTTGAAAAAGGGTTTCATCCGACCTAGTTCATCTCCGTGGGCTTGCCCCGTCCTATTCGTCAAGAAGAAAGATGGTACGGACCGGATGGTTGTAGATTACCGACCTGTCAATTTGGTCACAATCAAAAACAAATATCCACTTCCCAGGATCAACGACCTGTATGATCAGCTCGCTGGATCCTCAGTCTTCTCTAAGATGGATTTGAGGTTGGGCTACCATCAAATCAAAATCAGAAACGGGGACATTCCTAAAACGGCCTTTGTTACTCGTTATGGCCAATACGAGTACACCGTCATGTCCTTCGGATTAACCAACGCTCCAGCCACTTTTTCTCGGTTAATGAACTCAATCTTCATGGAGTATTTGGATAAATTCGTCGTAGTTTATCTCGATGATATACTCATCTACTCCAAGAACAAGGAAGAACATGCCGAACATCTAAGGCTAGTGTTGAAGAAACTTCGAGAGCATCGCCTTTATGCCAAATTTTCTAAATGTGAATTCTGGTTATCAGAAGTGACCTATATGGGTCATGTAATATCTGGTAAAGGTATTGCTGTTAACCCTGAGCGAGTTCAAGCCGTCCTTGATTGGACTCCACCCGAATCGGTCAAGCAAGTTCGGAGTTTTCTAGGCTTAGCGAGCTATTGCCGTCGCTTTGTCGAGAACTTCTCCAAGGTTGCCAAACCTCTAACCGAACTCCTCAAGAAAGATAAGAAGTTCGAATGGACTCCACAATGTGAGCACAGTTTTCAGGAACTGAAAAGACGCCTGACCTCTGCTCCCGTGCTGGTACCGCCAGACTTTTCCAAGGACTTTGTTATCTACTGCGACGCCTCGCGACAAGGACTAGGTTGCATTCTTATGCAAGATCGACACGTAATTGCTTACGCTTCACGGCAATTGCACCCACATGAGGAGAATTATCCTACTCATGATTTAGAACTTGCAGCCGTAGTCTATGCACTTAAGACCTGGCGACATTACCTTCTCGGTAATCGTTGCGAAATTTTCACTGATCACCAAAGCCTGAAGTACATCTTCACCCAACCGGATTTGAATCTCAGGCAGAGACGTTGGGTTGAATTGATCACAGACTTCGACTTAGGAATAACCTATACCCCAGGGAAAGCCAACGTCATGGCTGATGCGCTAAGTCGTAAATCTTATTGTAACAATCTGATGTTACAACAAAGTCAACCGCTTCTCCATGAGGAATTTCGGAAGCTTAACCTTCACATTGTATCTCAAGGTTTTCTTTCCACCTTGGTGGCAAAACCTACTCTTACGGATCAAATCATCGCTGCCCAAAAGCGAGATAAGGGAATATCTAAAATCAAGGAGAACATTGCTAGCGGAGGTGCTAGTTGTTTCTCCACAAATGATCATGATGTTGTGTACTTTGAGAATCGTCTAGTGGTTCCCAAGAACCAGCATCTGCGGCAGTTGATCCTTAAGGAGGCCCATGAATCTCCTCTCACCATTCATCCCGGTAGTACTAAGATGTATCAGGACCTACGCCAGAGGTTCTGGTGGACTAGGATGAAGAGAGAAATTGCTCAGTATATTGCAAATTGCGACGTCTGTCGTCGTGTAAAAGCAGAGCATCAACGACCTGCTGGCACCCTTCAACCCTTAGCTATTCCTGAATGGAAATGGGATAAAATTGGTATGGATTTCATTACCGGTTTTCCCAGGACCAGGAGAGGGAATAATGCTATTTTCGTCGTGGTCGATCATCTTTCCAAAGTAGCTCATTTCCTACCTGTTCGTGAGAGTATAACCGCTAGTCAGCTGGCAGACTTATACATCTCCCGGATAGTGTCTCTCCATGGTGTTCCTTTGGAAATCAATTCGGATCGAGGAAGTCTTTTCACCTCTCGATTTTGGGAAAGTTTCCAAAATGCTATGGGAACTCGTCTCTCTTTCAGCACCGCTTTCCATCCTCAGTCAAGTGGTCAAGTGGAACGCGTCAATCAGATTCTAGAAGACATGCTTCGAGCCTCCGTTATCTCTTTCGGAATGGACTGGGAGAAGTGCCTTCCATTTGCCGAATTCGCTTACAACAACAGCTATCAATCTAGCTTGGGTAAAGCCCCTTTTGAAGTTCTCTATGGACGACGATGTCGAACACCCCTTAACTGGTCAGAAACCGGGGAAAGACAATTCTTTGGCCCGGATATGATTCAGGAAGCAGAAGAGCAAGTTCGTATCGTTCGTGAAAAGTTGAAAACAGCCCAATCCCGTCAAAAGAGTCAATATGACCGAAAACCTAAGGCTATGACTTTCGAGGTTGACGAGAAGGCTTACCTTCGGGTCACCCCTCTGAAGGGAACCCATCGTTTCGGTATCAAAGGCAAATTGGCTCCTCGTTACATTGGACCTTTTCGCATTCTTGCCAAATGAGGAGAAGTTGCCTACCAATTGGAACTACCTCCGCACCTCTCCAGAGTTCACGATGTCTTCCACGTTTCTCAACTCAGGCGTTGCTTCTCGGATCCTATCCGTGAAGTGGACCACGAAACGCTTGATCTCCAAGATAATCTTACATATCGAGAGTACCCCATTCGTATCCTCGATCAAGCCGAACGTACCACGCGACGTCATAATATCAAGTTTCTCAAGGTTCAATGGTCGCACCATTCTGAGGATGAAGCAACTTGGGAAAGGGAGGATCGTCTTCGACTCGAATATCCCGCTTTCTTCTCGGAGGAACCCAAATCTCGGGACGAGATTCTTTTGAGTGGGGGTGAGTTGTCACACCCTAGCTAGTCATGCATTAGAGTGTTGCATCATGTTTACTTTTCATCAGAAACTTGAAATGGGGATGACAGAACCCCCAGTCCCCTCTGAAACCAACTAGGGTTACTAAAATAATTTTTCAATGAACCTGAAATGCCCTTCTAAAATGTCCATAATTTTAGCCTTGGTTCAGAACCTCTGACAAAAGTGGTGCACATTTTTCAAGGCCATCATAGGGTCTTTGAATTAAATCATAGATATTTGAATTTGGGCATTTAAAATAATATAAAATATTTAAATGCTCAAATATCTCCAAACTAAAATGTTTCATGTTGGAAATAATCCAACTATGGACGAGGAGTAGTTTGGTGAATTTTGGAGTTGCCTAGGTATTTTAATTAATTCAACAAAGTTGCAGATATATTAAATAAAACAGAAAACAGAAAAAAACTAAAAGGGAGAAGCTTACCTGGGCTCCTCCCTGTTCAGCCCAGCCAGCTGGCCGGCCCAGCCAGCAGCCGGCCCAGCCCACCTCCCTCCTCTGTCGTCTTCGTCCCGACAGAGGGAGGGGAGTGTGGCCGGCGCGCGCGCACGGCCACCGCGCCACGCCACCTGCTCGCCTGCTTGCCTGCCCTCCCCTCCTCGCTCGACGCCCTGGACGACGCCACGCCTCTCCCCCTGCTCTCTCTCACTCTCCCCCGTTTCTCCCTCGCTCTCTCTCGCTCTCGGCCGAAGCACACCGTCGCCGCCGTTCGCCGTAGCCACTGTCTCCGGCCACCCCTCGCTCCCCCGAGTAGCTCAGAAGCTCCGCCACAACTCCCTCTTCCTCCCCACCGCTCCACGAGTCCCCGGAAGCCCTGCATCGCCGCCACGTCGCCGTTCCCCTCTTCGGGCTCCGACCACCGTCGCCGACGAATTCGCCGTCTCCAGCGCGTCCCCGAGCCCGCTTCGACGCCCACT
>NC_057797.1:522840230-522841821 GCF_018294505.1 Triticum aestivum
GAAACGCTTGATCTCCAAGATAATCTTACATATCGAGAGTACCCCATTCGTATCCTCGATCAAGCCGAACGTACCACGCGACGTCATAATATCAAGTTTCTCAAGGTTCAATGGTCGCACCATTCTGAAGATGAAGCAACTTGGGAAAGGGAGGATCGTCTTCGACTTGAATATCCCGCCTTCTTCTCGGAGGAAACCAAATCTCGGGACGAGATTCTTTTGAGTGGGGGTGAGTTGTCACACCCTAGCTAGTCATGCATTAGAGTGTTGCATCATGTTTACTTTTCATCAGAAACTTGAAATGGGGATGACAGAACCCCCAGTCCCCTCTGAAACCAACTAGGGTTACTAAAATAATTTTTCAATGAACCTGAAATGCCCTTCTAAAATGTCCATCATTTTAGCCTTGGTTCAGAACCTCTGACAAAAGTGGTGCACATTTTTCTAGGCCATCATAGGGTCTTTGAATTAAATCATAGCTATTTGAATTTGGGCATTTAAAATAATATAAAATATTTAAAATATCTCCAAACTAAAATGTTTCATGTTGGAAATAATCCAACTATGAGCCAGGAGTAGTTTGGTGATTTTTGGAGATGGCTAGGTATTTTAATTAATTCAACAAAGTTGCAGTTATATTAAATAAAACAGAAAACAGAAAAAAACTAAAAGGGGGAAGCTTACCTGGGCTCCTCCCTGTTCAGCCCAGCCAGCTGGCCGGCCCAGCCAGCAGCCGGCCAGCCCACCTCCCTCCTCTGTCGTCTTCGTCCCGACAGAGGGAGGGGAGTGTGGCCGGCGCGCGCGCACGGCCACCGCGCCACGCCACCTGCTCGCCTGCCTGCCTGCCCTCCCCTCCTCGCTCGACGCCCTGGACGACGCCACGCCTCTCCCCCTGCTCCCTCTCACTCTCCCCCGTTTCTCCCTCGCTCTCTCTCGCTCTCGGCCGAAGCACACCGTCGCCGCCGTTCGCCGTAGCCACTGCCTCCGACCACCCCTCGCTTCCCCGAGTAGCTCAGAAGCTCCGCCACAACTCCCTCTTCCTCCCCACCGCTCCACGAGTCCCCGGAAGCCCTGCATCGCCGGCACGTCGCCGTTCCCCTCTTCGGACTCCGACCACCGTCACCGTCAAATTCGTCGTCTTCGACGCGTCCCCGAGCCCGCTTCGACGCCCACTGCAACCGCGGTGAGCCCCCGAGTCGTTTCCCCCTCTCCTTCCCCTCGTTCCCTCACCGTAGCTGCATCTCCACCACGGCCGAACCTCCGCCGTCGCCGAGCTCGCCGTCGACGCAGCTCCGGTGACCATTTGGTCACCCCGGCGAGTCCAACACGTTCGCAAGAACCAGTAGAGCATCCCTAGCGCCTCACTCTGCTCGACTTCGAGCTCCAGCACCACTCCCGTGCACGACCGAACCCCGGCGGCCGCAACCGAGCTCGCCGCCGTCGACTCCGGCCACCCCGACCCCAACGGACTCCGCCAAGAGCCGCGGGTCATCCTCAGCTTCACTCCGGTGGTCGCCGCGTTCCATTTGGTGGCCGAAACGACCAAAACCACTATCGCCGCCGCACTGTTGGTCGCCGCCGGCCAGAACTC